>NC_133650.1:139368659-139655870 GCF_009905375.1 Apium graveolens | reverse complement strand
AACATACTTCAAATATGGGATTATAGTATATTAAAGACTACTAGGTCAGCATCTAGCACAGTTATCCTCATTGGATTGAATAGTCACAGAAACATTCATATCATTATCAGAGTTTAGAAATTCACATCAGACAACAAACAGCACTTAGAAAATTTCAATTTAAGCACAGATTACACAAAGATAGTAATATCTGTAAATACTGATCATAAAGTCTGATGTATCAGAACATAAACTAAGCAGATTTGGAGAAAGAACCTGAAACCATTCCAAGTTTATTTACCAATCTTGTAAAAGTAGCTTCACACAGTGGTTTTGTGAAGATATTTGCTAGTTGTTAATCTGTTGGAATAAAATGCAATTCCACTGTACCTTCATTCACATGTTCCCTTATGAAGTGGTACCTTATGCTGATGTGCTTTGTCATTGAGTGTTGAACTGGATTACCTGTCATAGCAATAGCACTTTGATTATCACAGTAAATAGGGATTTTGGAATATGTTAAGCCATAATCCAGTAACTGATTTTTCATCCAAAGAATCTGTGCACAACAGCTTCCTGCAGCAATGTATTCTGCTTCTGCAGTTGATGTGGAAATTGAATTCTGTTTCTTGCTAAACCAAAAAACCCATCTGCCTCCAAGAAATTGGCAGCTACCACTTGTGCTTTTCCTGTCAATTTTGCATCCTGCAAAATCTGCATCTGAGTAACCTATTAGCTTAAAGTCTGATTTCTTAGGATACCACAATCCTAGATCAGTTGTACCCTTAAGGTATTTGAAAATTCTTTTTATAGCTGTTAAGTGAGGTTCTCTTGGATCTGCTTGAAATCTTGCACAAAGACAGGTAGCATACATGATATCAGGTCTACTTGCAGTTAGATAGAGTAGTGAGCCAATCATACCTCTGTAATCAGTAATATCTATTGATGTACCAGTATCCTTATCCAATTTTGTTGCAGTGGCCATAGGAGTGGATGCACTTGAACAGTCTTGCATTCCAAATTTCTTCAACAAATTTCTGGTGTACTTAGATTGACAAATAAATGTTCCTTCTTCATTCTGCTTGACTTGAAGGCCCGGAAAATAGCTAAGTTCTCCCATCATACTCATTTGATATCTTGACTTAATTAGCTTGGCAAACCTTTTACAAAGTCTGTCATTTGTAGAACCAAAAATGATATCATCAACATATATCTGCACCAAAAGTAAGTCATTTCCATGGTTGAGATAAAATAATGTTTTGTCAATAGTCCCTCTGTTAAATCCACTTTCCAGAAAAAACTGAGCTAATGTCTCATACCATGCTCTTGGAGCTTGCTTAAGGCCATAAAGTGCTTTATCAAGTCTGTAGACATGATGAGGAAATTTTGAATCTACAAAACCTGGAGGTTGTTCAACATATACTTCTTCTTCTAATTCTCCATTAAGAAAAGCACTTTTTACATCCATTTAAAAGACTGTAAACTTTTTGTGAGCAGCATAAGCCAAAAATATCCTTATGGCTTCCAATCTAGCAACTGGTGCAAATATTTCATCATAATCAATTCCCTCCTGTTGAGAATATCCTTTTGCAACCAGCCTTGTTTTATTCCTTGTAATTATGCCATCACTATTAGTTTTGTTTCTGAATACCCATTTTGTACCAACAACAGATCTGTTCTTTGGTCTTGGCACCAGGGTCCAGACTTTTTTTCTTTCAAATTCATTTAACTCGTCCTGCATTGCTTGCACCCAATCAGCATCTTGAAGAGCTTCTTCCACTTTTTTTTGGTTTAGTATGAGAAAGAAAAGAGTGATAGAGACATTCATTTGATGTTTCTGTTCTAGTTCTTATACCTGCTTCAGGATCTCCAATAATCAAGTCAGGAGTATGTGCTTTAGTCCACTTCCTTGCAGATGGAAGATTATCTCTAGAACTGGATGCCCCCCCATGATCCATGCTGTCTCCATCAACATTTTTTGATGCTCCCCTGAAATTATGCTCTCTGAGTTGTATCCTTCAGAATTTGAGTTTCCAGAATTATCAGAACTTGCCCCATCAGAACTTGATGAATCAGAACTTGACGAGCCTGTTCTTGGTTCTGATGCTTCTTGAGATGTGGTTGGATCTTCAATATGTTCCCCCTGCATAGGTGCATTTTCCTTTGACATAGTCACCACAGTTTTAATAACATCAGAGTTTAACCCATCAGAGTTTGTAGTATCAGGATTTAGACTGTCAGGATTTAGACTATCAGGATTTACAGAATCAGAATTTAAAACTTCATTCTCAAATCTCAGCTGATCATGATCATTGAAATCTTCAAGTCATGTAATCTTCTTATCATCAAATGAGACATTGATAGATTCCATGACAACCCTTGTTCTTAAATTGTAGACTCTGAAGGATTTTGTGGAAAGTGGATATCCAACAAAAATTCCTTCATCAGCTTTTAGATCAAATTTGGATAGCTGTTCAGGATGAGTCTTAAGAACAAAACACTTGCATCCAAATACATGAAAGTACTTCAGATTTGGCTTCTTTTTCTTCACCATCTCATATGGTGTCTTTCCATGCTTGTTGATAAGTGTTGCATTCTAAGTAAAACAAGCAGTCTACACAGCTTCAGCCCAAAAGTAGGTTGGTAAATTTGCTTCATCAAGCATAGTTCGTGCAGCTTCAATAAGAGTTTTATTCTTTCTTTCAACAACTCCATTTTGATGTGGAGTTCCAGGAGCAGAAAATTCCTGCTTAATTTCTTGGTCTTTGCAGAACTCATCCATGATCAAATTCTTGAACTCAGTGTCATTATCACTTTTTGTGATTTTCACAGAGTCTTTAACCAATTTATCCAGTTGTTTGACATGATCAATCAAGATAGATGCAGTTTCACTTTTTGTGTGCAAGAAATACACCCATTTATATCTGGTGAACTCATCCACTATGACCATAGCATATTTCTTCTTTGTAATAGACATGACATTCACTGGACCAAATAGATCAACATGTAGTAGGTGATAAGGCTCAAGAATTGAAGATTTAGTCTTACTCTTGAATGAAGATTTTCTTTGTTTTGCCTTTTGACAGGAATCACAAAGGCCATCAGGAGCAAATACTGATTTTGGCAGTCCTCTCACAAGATCTTTCTTGACTAGTTCATTTATATTATTGAAATTTAAATGAGAGAGTTTCTTGTGCCAATTCCATCTTTCTTCAATTGATGCTCTACTTAACAGACAGAATGCAGAACCATCAGTACTTGTTGAAAGCTTGGATTCATAAATGTTACCATGCCTGTATCCTTTCAAGTCAACTTTGCCTGTAGATTTGCTTACAACTTCACAGTGTTCTTCAATGAAATCCACATGATAACCTCTGTCACAGATTTGACTAACACTCAGTAAATTGTGTTTAAGTCCTGAGACTAGAGCTACTTTTTCAATGATGACATTCCCAAGATTGATATTGCCATATCCTAGAGTTTTTCCCATGTTGCCATCTCCATAAGAAACACCTGGTCCAGCTTGCTCCACAAAGTCTGATAGCAGGGCTTTATTTCCAGTCATATGTCCTGAACATCCACTTTCCAGAACTAGGATGTTTTTCCTGTTGCCCTGCAATCACAAAGACCACTAATGATTAGTTTTAAGGACCCAGACTTTCTTGGATCCTTTGGCCTTATTAAGTTTGTTAACATTTGCAGCGAATTTAACATCAGAGTTTATGTTAACATTTTTCTTATCAGAATTTATAGTATCAGACTTTGCATCAGAACTTACACTAGAAAGAATAATGCTAACTTTCTTTAAAGAAGGTTTTATTTGATAATAATCATAGTACAAACTATGATATTCCTTACAAGTATAAATGGAATGCCATAAACTATCACAATGAAAACAAGGATTTTGTGGCCTATATCTAACAGACTGACTCTTCACTCCTGATTTTGAAGGTAAGGAGTTTATGTTCTTATTTTTCCTGCAAAAAGAAGCCAGATGGTTAGAATTTCCACAGTTATAACATTTCTTTCTAGGACCATTAGGAACAGGCTTATAATCATTGTTTTTATTCACACCTACCTTTCCATTCCTATTTTTCCTAGGTGGCTTTACCTTGTTTACATTTTTAACATCTTTCAGCTTATGCTTAAGCTGCTTCTTTGTCATTAAGGCTATGTTAACTTCAGTTGGCTTATCCTGTTTTGGTTTGTCAGAAGTTAATTTCTCTTTAACTTCTGATTTATCAATATTAGACTTTACAGCTACAAACTTAACAGGATTTACCTTTGACTTTTGTTTAACAACTATAGGCTCAATTTCTACAGTTCCTTTATTATTCTTATCATCTCCATAACCTAAGCCCTCTTTCTAATTTCCACTACTTAACAAATTCTGAGTTGTTCTGCCAGAGTTAGGCCAAGTCCTGATAATCTCTCTTTCCTTTTCTAACTCAATTTTTAGAGATTCATTCATTTTAAGCATTTCATCTCTAACATAGAAAGCATCATCTCTATCTTTCTGAGTTTGATGGAACATAACTAACTCTTTTTCTAAATAATCATTCCTTTTTTTATATGCAAGATTTTCAGAAGTTAATCTTTCACATGTTAAAGTTTGATCTATATAACTAATGAACATGGTTTTAAGATATCTTCTCAACTCAGTAATATCATCAGTATGAAAAGCATAAGTTGTTTGAGGTACCTTTAACTCGGTAGCTTCAGAACTGCTATCAGCATTTGCCATCAAGGCATAGTTCACCTCACTTTCAGAATCTGAAGTGTCTGTCCAGCTTTTCTGTCACACCCCCAACTTAAATAGCAAAATAATTATAGCTATTACATCATTTTAATGAGTATTACACAACCAAAATCCAAGATCTTACAGTTTAGGGTTTGGAACAGCCCAACACTACCAACTATTACATCTGATTACAAATACCGAGTCCTCACACAACTATTATTACTTATTCTACCTGAGCTCGAACATAAGCATCAGCATCACAGGTCTTACGGGCAGTCTGCTTGAATCTAACCATGGCTGCTAGCTGTAATATCAGGGTAAAGCAAGAAGTGAGCCAAAAGCTCAACAAGTGCTAACAATACAACGCAAAGCATAAATCGAGATATACCTTTAGGAATGACAATGGAATGACATAATCAATGATAATCGAGAGATAAAACTTATGTGAGTTGGCATCATTTTGCTTGCATCAAAACAAATTTTAAAACCATTCTTAATCAAAATCATTTTATGACGCTACGGATTACAGCCGGTGATCAGCCGCGAAGTAATCCCGAACCTCGCTGGGTTCTAAAACATTATTGGGAATCCCTAGGCAACTTTTAAGCCTAATATAAGTGTGGAAAGGACTCGCGTCTCAGTCCAGATCCACCATTCAAGAAAACATTTGTCCCCCTTTGGGACTGAAAAATCCACCTTTTATTCATTTTGAAAACTGATGCCGATTTATGACAAAATCTCTTTTGACTGAAATCATTTTTTTTTTATCAGGGGATTATAGATCAACTTGAAACACTGGAAATATGACACTAAATCTCAGGGCCATGATCCACTAGACTTTACTATATTAGGGTAATCGAGAGATTTCCATAAACAAGAATTTTGACAAGGAAATTAAGCAAGGCTATTGGATAATATGAAAGAGTAATGCCAAACTAGGCTTAAAGCAATGGTTGTAGACAAGGTATAGGTATTAGAACATCAAGAAGATAAGCATCACTGGTTCCAATAGGATAGAGGTGCTAAAATATAAAGGAAGTGATCATCAGCTCAAGATATAACAGGGTATCAAGCTTTAGGGTAAGGATAGGGTTATCAAACAATCATGAATGAATTTAAGAAAAGATTGGCTTTTAGGTATCAAGATAAAGTTTCTATCGAGGTTATTTCAAGAGTTGAATCAAAGCATCAGGGTGCAACATCAAGATTTCTCAGGGATCAATAGCATGATAATCAAAAGGATCAATAAGGTATTATAACACATCTCTATTTTATCATGGCATTAAACTATCATGAAAGACTTTTGAACTACTTGCAATACGTACTCGAGGGTTCATGGCATCTCTATGTAACTCAAAGATAAACAAAAGATACTCTTGATTTAAATATATCAAAATGACTCAGGATAATTGCATCGATATATATATGAACTGTTTACAGTAAATGCGAAGGTCAAGTTGAATCACTTGCCTTGAGATAGACTGGTCTGGTCTGACTGGTAGGAGCAACAACTGGAGCTTCACTCGACTTTTATGGCAAGTTTTCCCTCGTCTCGAGATCCTACATAAATAATAATAATCCTCATTATAATATATTCTTTCCATCTTAACCTATTTACAACCCGAAATTAAACATGGATGGCACTTAGGCCTATACGCACTTAATTCATATCCACCATTATATTTTCAAATGTACACACGTAGCCACATAATCACATATCGTATATTAATACCAAATAACATCATATACACCATAATGCCACACTAGGCTTGGATGATCTCGACTCACCACTTAATTTACTTGGTCGCTAACTAAACGAAGTCTTCGAATTTGGGCTTCCTAACTCAATGTGCCTTTCCTAAATTATCCAAAACCTATTGACCCTCACTTGTGCCTTTTGTTCTACTGACCTTATACTATCTTACAACTATGGTGGTCGACCTAATACTCACTTCTAAGTGTCCTAAAACTATGTGATAAGTGAAAGTGCTCACTGGTGCAAATTTCAGAATGGTAACTAAGGTTTCTTGAGTGCATTAGACACTCTTAAACTACAAGTTTTTCTTCAAAATTTTTACACAAGACTCTCCTGACCTAAGGGCATCTCACAAGCTTGATGTGGCTCAAAGGCCTGGCTTGGGCCTTCTTGGGCCTAAGCTAAAAGTCCAAGGTACCCCTGTTTTTCTGGGCAGAAAATGCCCTGACTTGAATTAACTTGTGACACATGGTTCTAGCTCATATCCTATGAACTATGGTTGGAAAAACTTCTCTGACATACCCTCTAACTAAGGCCCAATTGGGCCTAATGAGGGCCTACCCATGACATGGCCAAATCTCCCTATTTCTAAGTTGCAACAAAACTGTCCCCTGCTGGACAGATTTTGTTATTCTACTTGTGCACCTAACCAAATGACATGCAAACCTCCAACCAACTCCTAAAACCTATTATATACTCCCCATACTAACTTCTGGTGGCTTGGGCCTCAAAGTGCACATCAATGACATGGTCAAAACTCACTCTAAACCTCAGGGTACTAAACTGATTTTTCTGCAGAAACTATAACTCTCATTTTCCAAGGTTTTGACTTGACAAACCCAATTATCAACAACTAAATACTTAGACCAAGACCTATACTTGGTATTCTACTGAACTAACTCCCTTTTTCTCAAAATAACCTTGGTGAGATCATCCTTACCTAAGGTGCAACTATGGCAAAACAAAAGAGACTACTCTTAACAAATCGCAAATCTTCATGCTTTTGAAACAACAAGATATATATTTTTATAAAAGATAACCACAAATTATTACCATGCAACAAGAAGCATAAATCAATATTATCACATTATTCCTACTGAAATTAAGGCTCACTAACAAAATCTTTTCCAAATGATCAAAATCTTACAACAAACTAAGAGAATTCCACATGCATGCATGCCTTCGGGTTTTTCAAACCAAAACAACATATCTTCTACATATATTCCATCTTAAAATTGACATGCAAGCCTAGCATAAGGTATACCTAGATGATCACTTAGCATGCAAGGAGTTTTATCAAATTTTCACCACAAAATTCAAGTCATTATCACATAAACATGCAAAAATTGAACAAAACAACAAGAATGATTTCAAGGACCATTCATTCGGCTCCCATATGGTCATGGCCGAATGAAATGGATGGAAATGGCCATTAAATCATCAAGAGTTTCCTTCTCAAGACTTGGCACTTATCCATTTATTGTAGTCCTCTCGAAAACAACCTTAAATCCATAAGAATCAAGATTGTATTTTGAGTTTCACTAAAACCTTTACATGCAACCCTTAAACTTAAACTTTCTACTCAAAACTCTTTAAAATATGAATGATCATGATATAGGAAGTAATATTTACTTGTATGGAAGGTGGAAACTTGAATGTGGAATGAAGAAAAGGGGAGGGGGTAGGTTTTCGGCTAAAAACCCGAGAGGAGAGGGGGAGGGCCGAGAGGAGAGGGAGGAGGGAGGAGAAGTGTGGAAATGGTGGAGTGAAAGTGGTGTGTTTGTCATGTTTACTTGGTTTTTATTTGCCCATAAGTGAGTGGATGAGAGAAATTACAATAGTAACCTTCCAATCTTAGTTAGGTAGATTTGCATGCAAGGACAAAATAGTAATGTGGCTAGTAAAATGAAAGTGAGTGGGGTTGGAATTGCCCTCCTTGCCCCTTGGTTGAATGGAAGAGAGTTTGCATGCAAGGGTAATCATGTAATTTGATAATTATTAAGCAACTAATTTCCAAAGATTTATTTTTATATAATAAAATACAAGTTCAAAAATTATAAAATTTATACCATAAAATAACTTGGATTTTTAGAGACTTTATAAAATCATTTTCAAAATTTTGTGAACAAAATGTCTTTTAAAAGAAAATTTTTCCAAAGCTTAGAATATTCCTTATAAATCAAAAATAAAGAAATTAAATAAATTCTTGCTTTGAAAAATCATATACTACCCAAAGCAAATTTATAATGCAGAAATTTTCACTCACACAAACGTACAAGCATTGAATATATTTTTATTTAACTTAATATTATTCACAAATAATATTACATAAAATGCCGGTCGTAACATCCTCTCCCCCTTAAGGGATTCTGTCCCCAGAATCTAAGAGAACAGATGAGGATACCGGGAACGCATATCAGACTCTAACTCCCAAGTCGACTCTTCGACCTTAGGGTTCCTCCAAAGTACTTTCACTAACTTTACTGATTTATTTCTAAGACTCTTTACTTGCCAGTCGAGTACTTTAACCGGTTGCTCCACAAATGACAGGTCTGCCTGAATTTCTACAGGTTCATATTCTATCACATGGCTAGCGTCAGGATTGTACTTCTTAAGCAACGACACATGGAACACATTATGCACATGCTGATACTGAGGTGGTAAGGCCAACTCGTAGGCCACCTTTCCTACTTGACTCAAAATCTCAAAAGGACCTACGTATCTAGGTGCTAACTTTCCTTTCTTGCCAAATCTTATCAACCCTTTCCTAGGTGACACTTTTAGCAACACAGCTTCGCCAATTTGGAATTGAACATCCTTACGCGCTGGATCCGCATACTTCCTCTGTCTATCTTGAGCAGCAAGCAACCTTTTCTGAATTAACTTGACTGAGTCATGCAACTGTTGTACCAATTCTGAGCCGAGAATTCTTCCTTCTCCTACTTCATCCCAACTTGTTGGTGATCTACATTTTCGGCCGTACAAAGCTTCATATGGTGGCATGCCGATACTGGAATGATAGCTGTTGTTATATGAAAATTCAATTAATGGCAGGTGGTCGTCCCAACTTCCAGCAAAATCGATTGCACAACTGCGCAACATGTCTTCAATTGTTTGAATTGTTCTTTCACTCTAGCCATCAGTCTGCGGGTGATACGCCGTGCTCATATTCAACTTCGTGCCAAGACATTCCTGGAATTGCTTCCAGAATCTTGAGTTAAATCGGGGATCTCTGTCTGAAACTATTGATACAGGTACCCCATGCCTTAATACGATTTCGTGCACATACAGATGAACCAACTTGTCCAGTGACGACTTCTCATTTATTGGAAGGAAATGCGCCGACTTCGTAAGACGATCAATTATAACCCATATTGCGTCATGTCCGGATTTTGTTCGCGGTAGTCCTACTATAAAGTCCATAGCGATATTTTCCCATTTCCATTCTGGAATCTTCAGGGGCTGAATTAATCCGCTTGGTCGTTGATGTTCTGCCTTTACTTTCTGACAAGTATAGCACTTCGCAACCCATTCTGCCACGTCTCTTTTCATATTTGGCCACCAAAAGTTCTTCTTTAAGTCTTGATACATCTTGGTGCTTCCCGGGTGGATTGAAAATTTCGAATGGTGGGCTTCATGGAGGATCTCATTCTTTAATTCAGGTACATGGGGAATCCATATTCTGGATGAAAACCTTAGTATTCCTTGCTCATCCCTTTTAGTATTAATCTCTTCTCCAGATAACTGATTTTTCTCTTTTTCCATTACTTCCTCTTGATACTTCTTTATCTTTTCCAGTAGTGTTGGCTGAAAGGTCATTGCATGACAAACTTCTTTGACTTTCCCATAAGCACAAAGTTCCAATTCAAATTTTCCAATTTCTTCGGATAACTCTTTTGATGTTATCATTATATTCAATCTTTCCTTCCGACTCAGCGCATCGGCCACTACGTTCGCCTTTCCAGGATGGTAATTTATCGAACAGTCATAGTCCTTAATCAATTCCAGCCATCTCCTCTGCCTCATATTGAGCTCTTTCTAAGTAAAAATGTATTTTAAACTCTTGTGATCCGTGTAGATTTCACACTTTTCTCCATAGAGATAGTGTCTCCAAATCTTGAGTGCGAACACTATGGCGGCTAGTTCCAAGTCATGCGTCGGATACTTTAACTCGTGCGGCTTCAACTGTCTTGACGCATATGCTATTACCTTACTGTGTTGCATCAACACACAACCCAAACCCTTATGTGAAGCGTCGCTGAATATTACAAAATTCCCTTGATCATCTGGAAGTACCAACACCGGAGCTGTTACCAACTTCTGTTTTAACTCTTGAAAGCTATTTTCACATTCTGCACTCCATTCAAACTTTTGATTCTTTCTGGTTAACTTGGTCAATGGCGTGGCGATCTTCGAGAAATCCTTGACGAATCTTCTATAGTATCCGGCCAATCCTAGAAAACTTCGCACTTCCGTAGGAGTCTTTGGCCTCTCCCAACTCATAACTGCCTCAATCTTCGCCGGATCCACTTTAACTCCCTCATTTCCAATAACATGCCCCAAAAATTGAACTTCCTTTAACCAAAACTCACATTTGGTAAACTTGGCATACAACTTCTCTTGTCGGAGTATCTCCAATGCTATCCAGAGGTGCTGCATATGTTCTTCTTCCGATTTAGAATAAATAAGGATGTCATCAATAAATACCACGACAAATTTATCCAAATACTTCTTAAATACTCGATTCATCAGATCCATGAATGCGGCCGGAGCGTTGGTCAATCCAAACGGCATTACTAGGAATTCATAATGCCCATATCTGGTCCTAAATGCGGTCTTGGGAATATCTTCTTCCTTGATCTTTAATTGATGGTATCCCGATCTCAAGTCAATCTTCGAAAAACATTTTGCTCCCTTTAACTGATCAAAAAGGTCATCTATCCTTGGTAGCGGGTAGCGGTTCTTGATCGTTACTTTATTCAACTCCCGGTAATCTATGCATAGACGCATACTCCCATCTTTCTTCTTCACAAAGAGAACAGGTGCTCCCCATGGCGACGTACTTGGTCGTATCACTCCCTTATCCAATAATTCTTGTAGCTGGCTCGCCAACTCTTTCATTTCTGCTGGTGCCATCCTATACGGAGCCTTTGAAACTGGTTCCGTGCCTGGAGCAAGGTTGATCTCGAACTCAATTTGTCGATCTGGTGGTAAGCCTGGTAGTTCGTCGGGAAACACATCGGGGAACTCATTAACTACAGGAATATCTTCCATGCTGGGGCTGCCTCTCTCTGAATCCACTACATATGCTAGGAACGACTCACAACCTTTTCTAAGTAACTTCTTAGCCTGAATAATTGTAAGAAATAGTCGCTCTTGCCTCTGTCCCTTAAATACTACCTTCTCTCCACTCTTCGTCTTTAAATACACTCTCTTGGTCTTACAATTTATCTGAGCGCTATTCTCTCCTAACCAATCCATTCCTAAAATTATATCAAACTCTCCCAGCTTGAAGAGTATCAAGTCGGCCGAGAACTTATATCCCGAAATATCAATCTCACATTTTGGACAAAATTGATTCACAGGAATCTTCTCTTGGTTCGCAATTACCACATTTACTACCTCACTCATAACCGTTTTATCACATTGGATCTTATCAACAAAAGATTCTGATATGAAAGATCTTGTGGCTCCCGAATCAATCAATATTTTGGCTTTGACATTATTGAGTAAAAGTGTACCTGCTATCACCTCAGAATTCTGAACAGCATCTTTCATCTTTAGATCAAATGTCCTTGCTGTTGCTTGCGGGGTTGGTGCGGGTGGTGGAGGTAATGCCAATACCTCAGCTGGCACGCTTGCACTGGTACTTACCACGTTCATCAGAGCTCTGACTGGTCCTGTTGCCTTACACTCCCTAGCCATGTGTCCAGTCTTCCCACATTTGTAGCACGTAACTCCTGGCTTCGGCATCTTGCACTCATTTGCCAAATGTCCCTTCTGATTGCACCTATAACAGGTCATACTCAGCTTATTGCATACTCCGAGGTGCCTTCTTCCACAGTGCTTGCATTCTGGCCTCTGGAACCTGTTTTCTCCAACTTGCCCTTGGCTTGCCTGATTGTTCCCTTTTGATTCTTGCCTTTTGCCCAAATTTCCTTTCCTTTGAAAATTTCCGCCCTTCTGGAAACCAATCCTCTTTACATTCCGATCTTGCGAACTTCCAGCTTCAGACTTTTCTCCATAAAATGGAACCTTCCTCTTCTTGTTATCCCTCTCTTTCCTTGACTGCATCCCATTATTCTCAATCAGAGCAGCTTTCTGTACTACTCCCGCATAAGTTTCAAGCTCAAATATAGCCACCCTATCTCTGATCCAAGGCTCCAATCCTTGCTGAAATTTCTTTGCTTTTTCTTCCTCAGTGCTGGTATACTTTGTCACAAACCTTGACAACTCAGTGAACTTCTTCTCATATTCCAGTACAGTCATGTTCCCTTGTTTTAACTCAAGAAATTTTAGCTCCATCTGATTCTGCATGTACTTAGGGTAATACTTGTCCATAAATAACTTTTTAAATCTCTCCCAAGAAACCTGCTGAGTGACTTCCATAGCTTTTACTGATTCCCACCAATAGATGACTTCTCCCTTCAAGAAGTAAGTGGCATACGGCGTCTTCTGATCGTCTCCTAACTGTACCAACTCAAAAGCCCTTTCCATCTCCTTGATCCATGTGTTTGCTATCACTGGATCAGTGGTATCATGAAATACAGGTGGATTCACATTCTGAAAAGCTTTAAAAGTGACAATTTGTCTTGGTGGTACTGGTGGTTCAGGTGGTTGGTGTGGCTCACGGTCATCTTGGTTTTCAATTCGTTGTTGAAGAGTTAGTTGTTGTTGAGCTATAGCATTGGTTTGCTGTTGCAAGGTTTCCAGTAGTTGAAGAATGTTTGGGTCTGTGGTGAAGGTGGTTGTTGGGTTCTTCTTTTTGGGAGGCATGATCCTGAAATAAGAGTTGTGTCATAACAAATATGAATGATAAAATGATTCGAGGGTATCGCATGGCATTCGCATTTACATATGGGGTCAAGTTTCCAAATTAAGCAGATATGATGATAAAAACATAAAATAACAGTTGAGAGCAGATGGAACAATAGCACATAATTATTGAAATTTTAAAGGTCACAGTACATAGGATTGGGACATAGTCTGATTCTAGAAATAACAGGCTTATTTAAAGGAAAGACGGAAACAACTGGGGATTCCATAGAGTTTGATAGTACAACAACATGAAAGGTAAATGGAAAGAACTAAGGCTCCACTCCATCTGAACGGGGCTTGGTAGTCTTTTCCTCTCGAAGCGTCTTCACAATGCTCTGGAGCTCATCCGCCACCATCTGAATGACATACTGGCTGGTACGGTCCCGGTGTGCTGGCATCTCCTCAAGCTTAGTGTTGACGTACCCAACCAAGGTCTCAAGTCTCGCAATCATCTGCTCCTTGGGCTTCCCTTCGTAGTTTCGGCTGTCCGGATACACGTTCTTCAGTCGGTCTATCAGTCGGTCGTACTTGCCCTGAAGCATGTCGAACTCGCGCCTCAACTCAGCATACACGGAGAAAGCAATAGTGTCGTCCGACCCAGAGGATGACGAGGAATGCGCCCTTTGCTGACAACCAATAAGAGGAGTATTAATAATAATTTACTTTACCTTCTCTCTCGCGTAATATCTATAACCTACACACAAATCCTATAACCTATTTGGGCTGTCCAGGGACTCTAAACCGTAGCTCTGATACCAAAACCTGTCACACCCCCAACTTAAATAGCAAAATAATTATAGCTAGTACATCATTTTAATGAGTATTACACAACCAAAATCCAAGATCTTATAGTTTAGGGTTTGGAACAGCCCAACACTACCAACTATTACATCTGATTACAAATACCGAGTCCTCACACAACTATTATTACTTATTCTACCTGAGCTCGAACATAAGCATCAGCATCACAGGTCTTACGGGCAGTCTGCTTGAATCTAACCATGGCTGCTAGCTGTAATATCAGGGTAAAGCAAGAAGTGAGCCAAAAGCTCAACAAGTGCTAACAATACAACGCAAAGCATAAATCGAGATATACCTTTAGGAATGACAATGGAATGACATAATCAATGATAATCGAGAGATAAAACTTATGTGAGTTGGCATCATTTTGCTTGCATCAAAACAAATTTTAAAACCATTCTTAATCAAAATCATTTTATGACGCTACGGATTACAGCCGGTGATCAGCCGCGAAGTAATCCCGAACCTCGCTGGGTTCTAAAACATTATTGGGAATCCCTAGGCAACTTTTAAGCCTAATATAAGTGTGGAAAGGACTCGCGTCTCAGTCCAGATCCACCATTCAAGAAAACATTTGTCCCCCTTTGGGACTGAAAAATCCACCTTTTATTCATTTTGAAAACTGATGCCGATTTATGACAAAATCTCTTTTGACTGAAATCATTTTTTTTTTTATCAGGGGATTATAGATCAACTTGAAACACTGGAAATATGACACTAAATCTCAGGGCCATGATCCACTAGACTTTACTATATTAGGGTAATCGAGAGATTTCCATGAACAAGAATTTTGACAAGGAAATTAAGCAAGGCTATTGGATAATATGAAAGAGTAATGCCAAACTAGGCTTAAAGCAATGGTTGTAGACAAGGTATAGGTATTAGAACATCAAGAAGATAAGCATCACTGGTTCCAATAGGATAGAGGTGCTAAAATATAAAGGAAGTGATCATCAGCTCAAGATATAACAGGGTATCAAGCTTTAGGGTAAGGATAGGGTTATCAAACAATCATGAATGAATTTAAGAAAAGATTGGCTTTTAGGTATCAAGATAAAGTTTCTATCGAGGTTATTTCAAGAGTTGAATCAAAGCATCAGGGTGCAACATCAAGATTTCTCAGGGATCAATAGCATGATAATCAAAAGGATCAATAAGGTATTATAACACATCTCTATTTTATCATGGCATTAAACTATCATGAAAGACTTTTGAACTACTTGCAATACGTACTCGAGGGTTCATGGCATCTCTATGTAACTCAAAGATAAACAAAAGATACTCTTGACTTAAATATATCAAAATGACTCAGGATAATTGCATCGATATATATATGAACTGTTTACAGTAAATGCGAAGGTCAAGTTGAATCACTTGCCTTGAGATAGACTGGTCTGGTCTGACTGGTAGGAGCAACAACTGGAGCTTCACTCGACTTTTATGGCAAGTTTTCCCTCGTCTCGAGATCCTACATAAATAATAATAATCCTCATTATAATATATTCTTTCCATCTTAACCTATTTACAACCCGAAATTAAACATGGATGGCACTTAGGCCTATACGCACTTAATTCATATCCACCATTATATTTTCAAATGTACACACGTAGCCACATAATCACATATCGTATATTAATACCAAATAACATCATATACACCATAATGCCACACTAGGCTTGGATGATCTCGACTCACCACTTAATTTACTTGGTCGCTAACTAAACGAAGTCTTCGAATTTGGGCTTCCTAACTCAATGTGCCTTTCCTAAATTATCCAAAACCTATTGACCCTCACTTGTGCCTTTTGTTCTACTGACCTTATACTATCTTACAACTATGGTGGTCGACCTAATACTCACTTCTAAGTGTCCTAAAACTATGTGATAAGTGAAAGTGCTCACTGGTGCAAATTTCAGAATGGTAACTAAGGTTTCTTGAGTGCATTAGACACTCTTAAACTACAAGTTTTTCTTCAAAATTTTTACACAAGACTCTCCTGACCTAAGGGCATCTCACAAGATTGATGTGGCTCAAAGGCCTGGCTTGGGCCTTCTTGGGCCTAAGCTAAAAGTCCAAGGTACCCCTGTTTTTCTGGGCAGAAAATGCCCTGACTTGAATTAACTTGTGACACATGGTTCTAGCTCATATCCTATGAACTATGGTTGGAAAAACTTCTCTGACATACCCTCTAACTAAGGCCCAATTGGGCCTAATGAGGGCCTACCCATGACATGGCCAAATCTCCCTATTTCTAAGTTGCAACAAAACTGTCCCCTGCTGGACAGATTTTGTTATTCTACTTGTGCACCTAACCAAATGACATGCAAACCTCCAACCAACTCCTAAAACCTATTATATACTCCCCATACTAACTTCTGGTGGCTTGGGCCTCAAAGTGCACATCAATGACATGGTCAAAACTCACTCTAAACCTCAGGGTACTAAACTGATTTTTCTGCAGAAACTATAACTCTCATTTTCCAAGGTTTTGACTTGACAAACCCAATTATCAACAACTAAATACTTAGACCAAGACCTATACTTGGTATTCTACTGAACTAACTCCCTTTTTCTCAAAATAACCTTGGTGAGATCATCCTTACCTAAGGTGCAACTATGGCAAAACAAAAGAGACTACTCTTAACAAATCGCAAATCTTCATGCTTTTGAAACAACAAGATATATATTTTTATAAAAGATAACCACAAATTATTACCATGCAACAAGAAGCATAAATCAATATTATCACATTATTCCTACTGAAATTAAGGCTCACTAACAAAATCTTTTCCAAATGATCAAAATCTTACAACAAACTAAGAGAATTCCACATGCATGCATGCCTTCGGGTTTTTCAAACCAAAACAACATATCTTCTACATATATTCCATCTTAAAATTGACATGCAAGCCTAGCATAAGGTATACCTAGATGATCACTTAGCATGCAAGGAGTTTTATCAAATTTTCACCACAAAATTCAAGTCATTATCACATAAACATGCAAAAATTGAACAAAACAACAAGAATGATTTCAAGGACCATTCATTCGGCTCCCATATGGTCATGGCCGAATGAAATGGATGGAAATGGCCATTAAATCATCAAGAGTTTCCTTCTCAAGACTTGGCACTTATCCATTTATTGTAGTCCTCTCGAAAACAACCTTAAATCCATAAGAATCAAGATTGTATTTTGAGTTTCACTAAAACCTTTACATGCAACCCTTAAACTTAAACTTTCTACTCAAAACTCTTTGAAATATGAATGATCATGATATAGGAAGTAATATTTACTTGTATGGAAGGTGGAAACTTGAATGTGGAATGAAGAAAAGGGGAGGGGGTAGGTTTTCGGCTAAAAACCCGAGAGGAGAGGGGGAGGGCCGAGAGGAGAGGGAGGAGGGAGGAGAAGTGTGGAAATGGTGGAGTGAAAGTGGTGTGTTTGTCATGTTTACTTGGTTTTTATTTGCCCATAAGTGAGTGGATGAGAGAAATTACAATAGTAACCTTCCAATCTTAGTTAGGTAGATTTGCATGCAAGGACAAAATAGTAATGTGGCTAGTAAAATGAAAGTGAGTGGGGTTGGAATTGCCCTCCTTGCCCCTTGGTTGAATGGAAGAGAGTTTGCATGCAAGGGTAATCATGTAATTTGATAATTATTAAGCAACTAATTTCCAAAGATTTATTTTTATATAATAAAATACAAGTTCAAAAATTATAAAATTTATACCATAAAATAACTTGGATTTTTAGAGACTTTATAAAATCATTTTCAAAATTTTGTGAACAAAATGTCTTTTAAAAGAAAATTTTTCCAAAGCTTAGAATATTCCTTATAAATCAAAAATAAAGAAATTAAATAAATTCTTGCTTTGAAAAATCATATACTACCCAAAGCAAATTTATAATGCAGAAATTTTCACTCACACAAACGTACAAGCATTGAATATATTTTTATTTAACTTAATATTATTCACAAATAATATTACATAAAATGCCGGTCGTAACATTTTCTTCTTTGTGACAAGAGCCTTGCCTTTGTCACTTTTCCCTTTCTTGCAATCAGGAGATATGTGGTCTTTCTCACCACAGTTGTAGCATTTGACATTTGAGTAATCTCCTCTGTCAGACTTTCCTCCTTTGCCTTCAGATTTTCTGAAACCTTTCTTATCAGAACTTGCACCTTTCCTGGAAAACTTCTTTCCCTTTCTGAATTTCCTGTATGCAATCTTTGTGATTCCTTTCACCATAAGAGCACAGAGCTTCATCATCTCTTCATCAGGGTCCATCTCAGATAGACTTTCAGTTTATGAATCCTCATCACTATCAGGACTTGATGACTCAGTATCAGACTTTGTGATGAGAGCCTTTCCTTTGCCTTTCTTTGAGACAGCCACTTTAGGGGATTCCTCCTCAGCCTTAAGAGCAACTGTCCTTGATTTTTTCCCATGCCTCTTGCTTCTTTGATCCATCTCAAGTTCATGAGTTTTAAGCATACCATAAATTTCATCAAGAGTTGTCTCATCAAGAGCATAGTTGTCTCTTATAGTAGTTGCCTTCAAATCCCAACTTTCAAGAAGAGCTAAAAGGAATTTAAGATTAGTATCTTCAAGATCATATTCCTTATCCACCAGTGACAGATCATTCAAGAGTTTGACAAATCTGTCATATAATCCAGTTAATGACTCATCAGGTTTTGAGTCAAAGTGCTCATACTCTTGAGTGAGTATAGTCCTCCTGTTCTTCTCAATTGAATCAGTTCCCTGGCATCTTCTCTCCAAGGCATCCCATATCTCCTTTGAAGTCTTGCAGTTTATTACCCTGTTTGACATGACATTATCAATGGCACTATGCAGCAAATGTCTTACCTTTGCATCCTTTGCAATAGATGAGATATCTTCAGCTGTATATTCACTTTTCTCCTTTGGTACAGTCTGTGCTGGCTGATCTGCAACTACAACAGAGAGCTTGGTTGGCTTATATGGTCCTTCATTAATTGTGTCGAGGTATTCTGGATCTGTAGCTTCCAGAAACATAGACATCCTCACCTTCCATATGGGATACTCGGAAGGTTTCAGTATAGGAACCCTAATAGTCTCATATCAATTATGGATTTGAGTCTTTGGAGTTTCTTCAGTTTTGGTGGGCTTGGTTGGAGTTTGTGCTTCTTCAGACATGATTGTTTTTGGATCTTTATTGTATGTATGTTAACAGATACCTACCATACCACTTGTTAGGTCACACACACTGTAGAAGGGGGTTGAATACAGTGTTTACTACAATCAAATCGAATATAAGAACTCAAGTAACAAAACACAAATTTTATTCAACACAATAAACTCTGTTACAAAGAACTGTTCTCTCTCAGTGACGAACAAATTATCACGAGAGCTGCTAGGGTTACAATGAATAATAATCTCAATTTTGATAACACATATAGTGTAAACCCTATGCTGTGTTTATATACTACACAGTTGCAAGATAATATTCTAACTGTTATCGAATATAATTATGCTTCCTAATATATATCAAGTAGTTATCTTTTCTTCCAAGTATTCTATTCTTCATAGAATTCTTCTTCATGCATATCTCTTCTTATGTTTGTCTTGATCTTCTTTCCTTTCAATCAGCCGCCTTCCTTATCTGAACGTCTCCTTAAGTCCTGATATTATCTCCTGATAAATATCTCCTGATAACTTAAGTTCTGACAACTTAAGTTCTGATATCTTAAGTCCAGACTTCAGTATAAGTACTGATTTCCAGTTAAGTACTGATTTGTCCTGTTAAGTAAGATCTGAAAACTAAACACAAATCATATTAGTCATGACATCACAAATATATCTAACATTTTACTTGTTATTCATATAGTGGTACTGCTGAGCAATTGATTGCTCACTCTTGCAGAATGTTTTATATATGTATTGCAGATGCTTAGGAGATTCCTCTGTGGTTGTCAGGGCAGAGTTCCAGTTCCTTCGGTGTCAGGCTCTTCTGAGGTAGTTGTTGTTATTCCTAGTGGACTAACAATGAGATTTACAGAAGGGGGGTTGAATGTAAATCTCAAAACTTTTTCAAGTTTTGAGCAGTTTTAAAGGCTTTGTGTTCAAGATAAACAAGTGTGTGAATTGCTTTAAGCTAATACAGACAGATATATATTCAAGCACTAATGTAAAGAACACAACAGACCTTAAAAACTTTTCTAGTGGATTGTTGTTCCACCAGAGATGGTATTTCAGAAAATCTGTGATTCAAGATGTTGATCACAGCTGCATCCTAGTACAAACTAGATAATTTTTCTCTCAAGATTTTTCTAAACAGCACTGGAAAAATTCTTATCTAATTACTAGCTGCTACTTGGTTTATATATCACCAAGTGTACAAGTGAAGACAAAGATAAAAATACAATAATAAAATAAGTTTTCCACTTGTTTCTTCTCCATATCACTCAAGTACTTTGTTGACTATTGCCTCTTTGTACTAGAGTAGAACGGCTGCTTTTTCTGATGTTCCTGAAATTAGGCTTCCACATTTCAGTTATCTCTGTCAACCCATGTGCCTCTGTCTGCTGTTACAACTACCACTTATCAACTGCTATTTAACAGAACATCCGTTGAAGCCTTCATCCGTTGATGGCTTTATCTGTTGATGTGTTAGCAGTTGAAGCTCTATCCGTTGAAGCTTTAGAGACATCCGTTGAAGCTTTGTTTCTCATCCGTTGAAGGTCTTTAAGACATCCGTTGATACCACTTCATTTATACAAAATTACAAGGCATGAAATATTTACAATTGGCCTTCCTATTTGCATATCTTCTAGTAGTCAACATGACTTATATTTTCTCTCAACTTCTAAGAATTATATCTTAAATACAGAGACTGAAATGTGCTACAACACTAGACTTATTTCTAAGTAAAGCTGCACCATCAACGGATAGCCAAAGTGGTCTTATCCGTTGAGGCTACAAACACTAAACTTCTACTTAAGTGTTTTGTTAAACATATCATCAAACTAATGCACATATATTCCTAACAATCTCCCCCTATTTATGTCTATAAGAATTGTAGACATAAATTCAGGGTTAACTTGATGATAACAAAACACTTAACAAATATATGAATTGAAACTAAGTAGAAATTTAATAGTGCTGCAAAAGTGTATGTACTAGGAGGTAATTGAAGATTTACAGAATTTCCAAGGGTGCTCCTCTAGTCTGAGCAAATCATCTTTTTCTTCTTTGTTCCCTTGTTTTCTTTCCTAGCCCTTTGTCATTTTCCTCAATTTGGAGTTGGAGTTGTCTGTAGAATTCAGCTTCATCTTCATCACTGATATCCAACTTAGATTGTATTTCCTTGAGAGTTTCATTGCTGGCAATCTTGAGTTGGTCTTCAAGTCTGAAAAATCTTCTGACTCCTTTATCATCTCTAAATTCCATCAACCAATGAGGTGATTTGTGGATTGTAATTCCCCTTTCTTGAATAAGTAAAGTTCTGGGCAAAGCATTGGGCTCCCTCCAAGTTTTCCTTATGTTGGCAATCTTGTTGAGAATTTCAGTCTTGGCAGTCTTGGTAAAGCCAGAATCCTTTTGTATGGATGAAAAGACTCTGATCAAGGTAGAGTAGCCTTCATTCAGAATCCTGTAGAGAGGCCATGTTCTTTCCCCAGCTCCTTTGTATCTGAACACCAATCTCTCTGGTAGCTGTCTGTAGGCAGCTATTCCCCTTACATCCTCCAGCTCATCCAGATAGAGTTCAATGTCTGAAATTTCTTTTATGTCACAGATGTGAACATAATCATCTTTAGAAATGGGTGGCTTAGGCTTAGGTTTTTGTTTTTGAGTGAATTTCTTAGAGGTTAGGGGAGGTGTAGATTTGGATTTTCTTTTCTGTTTCTTTGGTAGTGGAAGAGTGGTTAAAAAGGTAGGCAATTTGATGGTATCCCAATCAATAGGTTCCTCTTTTGGGATGATTAGTTCACCATGGATGTTTAGAGTGGGATTAGCAACACAAGGTTCAGGTATGGAAGGTAGTGGTTTAGATATTGATTTAGTTTCTTCAGTGTTATCTTCACTCCTTCTATGTGTCTTGGCCTTTCTTCTGTTTCCCTTCTGCCATTCCTCTCTTTCCTCCATACTCTCACCAAATATACTCCCAAAAACCTCATCTAGGTTTGCAATCTTGTCTTCACCCCCGACTTCAATTCCTTTCTCTCCTTCAACTTGACTTGACTTTAGCTGTTGTTCAAGCTTTGCTTGTGCTCTTTTGTCAGCCTTGAGTTTTTCAGCTTCTTTCTTCAACCTTTTGGTTTCTTCCCTCTTGGCCTTTGGAAATTTGGGATGTCCTTGCATCACACAGATACTCTTTCCCTCTCTAAAGATAATGGCCATTTTCATTCTTTCAACTATGTCCTTGGTCTCCTTGTACTTTATGATGTTAGCACCCAAAACTTTGTCTTCATCAGGCTTTGGAAGAGGAAAGTCCACTTCTTTCATCTGAGCAAAGTCTAGGGGGTTCTTTGTGGAGTCCTTGCTGGATCTAGTGTTGGGCTTGAGAACCATAGGTTTTAGATTCTTGAAAGAAGTCTCTCCAACCTTATTCCTCCTTTCTGGCTTGTGCTCCATAATGATTGGTTCAACCTTTGTGCTATGTTTCACAGATATTGATTTATCTTGTATTGAGCCAAACACTTGTTGCACCCTTTCATCAATTCTCCTCCTTTGCTCTTTCACTTGAATTTCAGCTGCTGCTAGCTGGATTAGGTCAATTCCATTAGGCTTTCCTTTGATTTGCATTATTGGAGAAGTAGTGATGGCAGGAACTAGCACTTTAGATATCTGGATTTTTGTAGATGGCTCTCCTTCCCCTTCCCTTTTTCTCTCCCCCTTTTTGTTATCATCAAGGAGAGGGGTCAAGCCTTGTGCCTTTGCCAGCTGCATAAGTAGACTTGTTTGAGATTGTTGGTTGTGAAGAATGCTGGCCACAGAATTTTCAATAACTTGGACTATGTCTTTTAACTTAGCCAGCCTCTTTTCAGTATTTGAATCCTTTTTCAATCTCAACAATAAGTCCTTCATTATACCATAGGGCATATGACTGAATCCAATTTTTCAGAATTGTAGGATTTCAAGTCAGCAATATCCTTTTTGAGTTCATCCACACTCAAATTCTGTCTTACTTGCTGCAACTTCATGAGATGCAGTGAGTCCAGGTGAGCTGTAAGGATTGCCTTGGTACCAGCATGTGAAGTTTTCTGAATGGCCTGTTGGATAGTAATGATTTGTTTGACTAAGGAGACATTGAATTGCCCTGATGTAGACTCCTTTGTCAAGGCCCATTCAGGTAAATTTGGAATAGAACTAGGGCCTTCATCTCCCCCTAAGTTCATGCTTCCATCAAAAGAACAGAGTCATCATCATCAGAATTTACTCCAAATTCCTCAGATGACTCACCAGCTGTAGAAGGCATCTTGTTAATAGCAGCTTTATCCCTTTGAAGAGATTCTGTTGTATGTACTAGATGTAGTGTCTTTTCTGCCTCCTCATTGCCCTGAGCAGCCAACAACTGATAGGTTGTCACAGGATGAGTAAAAGTGTCAGCATCCAAGGAAATGTTATCAATTACAGCTTTGTAATGTTGCTGAAATTGTCTTTCCTTTTCAGCATCATCCACAATCATTGACTCACTAGCAATGGCTGGATCCACCCTTATATCTGCTGTACCTACCTTTCTCTCTTTTTCTCTATATTCTTGCATCAGGGGCTCCCCCTGGCTCACACTCCTCACACCCTCACCTTCACCTACTAAGGTGGTACTCCTCTCACTTACTTTTGCCATGCTGGAAGAAATAGCATGCTTATTTGAGCTCTCAATCTCTCCTTTTGCCTGGGTGCAACCCAGCCTCTCACTCAAATTGTCACTCCCTTCCCTCAGTCCTAAAAGTGATTGTACAGTAATCATGTCTTCTACACTTGGAATTGTTTCAGTTGCGTGTGTAGAGACTATCAACGGATATGGAATAGCCGTTGAAGGTGACACTGATGGTATCAACGGATAACTGCTGTTAAGCTTATCCGTTGAAGAACAACCACTTGTCAACGGATGAGTGATATCCGTTGAAGAAGGAAAAGAAGTAGAAATTGAAAGTGATATAACTGTTGAATCTGTGTGGATTGATTTGAGTTTTGGTGACACAGATCCTTCAATTACATCTGAAAGAATTTGCGGGTGATCCAACAAATCATCTAAAAGATGATGATCACCTGTATTTGAGTGGGGCTCCTCCCTGAGTTGTAAAGAGGGAGAATCAGGAATTGATGGGAATAACATATCCACATCCAGAGATGGTGATGAAGTGTGTGGTGAATGATGTGTGTTGATTGTGAGAGAATGGGGCTGTGACTCCACATTTGTTGGAGCCACATCAAACTGAGTTTGAGAAGGCATAGATACAGATGGATGTATCTGTGCAGTGTGTGCACCCTGTGTAGAGGATTGGGTTCTAGCCCTCTTTCTTCTAATAAAAGCTTTTGTTGGCGAGTGTTTGGCTTCAGTGTCCCTCCCTCGTTTGTTCTGTGTTCCTGGTTGGGAACTATTTTCAATAGTTACATCCTTTTGGGAGGATGCAGCTAGGGATATGCTAGAGACCTTTTCAACCACCACAGCTTTTTGAGAAACTGTGGCTTAGCTAGCTTGGGAAGCACTTATCTCTCCTTCCTTACCCTGGGGGTTTCTTTGATGTTCACCCCTCCCCTCACCACTCACACCCTGTTCACTCCCCTCAGGGTTAAGGGTAGGTGTTACAACTGTTGTCTTTTGAGAAACAACAGAGGTGGTTTTCTTTGTCTTTGATTTTGAAATTTTAGTTTTGGTGACCTTGGTAGGAATCTGTTGGGGCATTGTCACAGATTCCATGGGCACACTAGAAGATAAAGAAATAGAGGGGTTGGAAGAAGTAGGAGTTGTAGAGACAATTACCTCATTTACCTGAGGTGCATCCATGATTGGTAAATATACCAATGGTACACTGCTGTTGAGATCCATTCTCAATAAATCTGCAAGAACTCTTTTCTCTTGTGCCCAGCACTTGAGTTTGTTATTCTCATTGGTTATGACCAAACCTTCAGCAACATGGTTAGCCAATAACATAAAGAATCTAGCATAATAGATGTTATTAGGTCTATTAGCTTTGTTACCTAATCTAGTACCCAATTCTAGCATAACATAATTGCTAAAGTTAAAATACCTATCAGAAACAAGCATATAGAGCATATTAACAAGAGATGAAGTTATAGCATCAAAATTACTAATTTTCCCAGAGAAAACCTTGATAAAGGCATCCCCAAGAAAACTCCATTCTTTCCTAAGGCCTTTTCTTTTAATACTCCCTAAACTAGCAGAGTTAAGAGAATAACCTATGGAATCTAACATGCTGGATACATCATTATCAGTGTGTGGTGTCATGGCATTGTTCTCAGGTAATTTAAAACATGCTAGTAAATCATCACAGTTAACACAGTGATTTTTACCTTTGAGAGTGAAAGAGATGGTCATATCTATGGAGTTGAACTCAGCAGTTGTCCAAATCTCCTCAACTACTTCACAGTAAATCGTTGGGGCTTCCAGCATTGCATAGCTAAGTTTACAGTTTTTGATGAAGTCCATCATTTTGTGATAATCTGAGTGGGCTTCATTCTTTGCTACCAAAGCTATGAAATTGTTCTTCTCATAGATGAACCCAGATTGAGACATAATTTTTACTACAGGTGCCATTGTTGTGAGTAGAAGTTGCAGAGAATAACTTGAAGGATTTGCAGAGAGAAAATGGTAAAAGCTTTGAAATTTCAAGAAAGCGTAAAGTAAAAATGAAAAATCAGAAGGGCTTATATACTTTCTCAAATTAAAAAGTATAAATAAAAGATTAATCAATAAACATATGTTAGTGAATTTCAGCCGTTTAAGAATAAACTGTAAGTATTCTAAAAACTACCTTTAAAACAAATACATACAGCTGTATGTATGAGTATCAACGGTTAAGAAAATAGAATCAACGGCTGTGAAACACCTGAATCGACTGATGTGACATTTCAACGGATAAAGTAAACTGTCATCCGTTGAAAGGTACTTCAGTTTTATCCGTTGACGGATAAAAATTCCAGAAATGTATATGTCTTTCAACGGATAATGAACATCCGTTGACAGAACAATTTTGACTTTCAACGGATAGGAAATATCCGTTGATGGAATAATCTTTGTTAAGAAGTCAAATTTGTTCTAGCAACTAATACATTTCAGGCTTCAACTCAAATTGCAATTAGGACATAATTTTTATGAGTAATTAAGCATACCTAGCTCACTTACCAATCTTGTGAATGTTGATTCATCAAGTGGCTTGGTAAATATGTCTGCAATTTGTTGTTCACTTGGAACAAAATGTAGTTCCACTGTACCATTCATGACATGCTCTCTGATGAAGTGGTACTTGATATCAATATGCTTGGTCCTTGAGTGCTGCACAGGATTCTCTGTTATGGCTATGGCACTTGTGTTGTCACAAAAGATAGGAATTCTATCAACATGAAGTCCATAATCAAGGAGTTGATTCCTCATCCATAACACTTGAGAGCAACAACTTCCAGCAGCAATGTATTCAGCCTCAGCTGTAGAAGTAGAGACTGAATTTTGCTTTTTGCTAAACCATGATACAAGCTTGTTTCCCAGGAATTGGCAGGAGCCTGTTGTACTTTTCCTGTCTATTTTGCACCCTGCATAGTCTGCATCTGAATAACCAATTAGATCAAAGCCAGATTCTCTAGGATACCAAATACCTAAATTTGGTGTACCCTTGAGATATCTGAAAATCCTCTTGATAGCAATTAAGTGAGACTCCCTAGGATCAGCTTGAAATCTAGCACACAGACATGTAGCAAACATTATATCTGGTCTACTGGCAGTTAAATATAAAAGTGAACCAACCATGCCTCTATAACTTGTAATGTCCACAGACCTTTCAGTCTTATTTAATTCAAGTTTGGTGACAGTGGCCATGGGAGTTTTTGCAGATGAACATTCCATTAAGTCAAACTTCTTTAAAAGATCATGAATATATTTAGTTTGACTAATGAAAATTCCATCACTAACTTGTTTAACTTGTAAACTAAGAAAATAGGTTAGTTCTCCCATCAGGCTCATTTCATAATTACTTTGCATTAGCTTAGCAAACTTTTTGCAAAGTTTATTATCTTTAGAACCAAATATTATGTCATCTACATAAATTTGAACAAGTATACTAGAGCCATTAACATTCCTAAAGAAGAGAGTTTTATCAATAGTACCTCTAGTGAAGTGATTCTCCAAAAGGAATTTTGATAGGGTTTCATACCAGGCTCTAGGTGCTTTCTTCAGTCCATAGAGTGCTTTCAACAGATAATACACATAGTCTGGAAAATTTGGATCTTCAAACCCTGGAGGTTGACTTACATAGACTTCTTCCTCTAATTTCCCATTTAGAAATGCACTCTTGACATCCATTTGATAGACTTTGAAATTGGCATGGGCTGCATAGGCTAGAAAAATTCTGATGGCTTCAAGTCTTGCAACAGGAGCATATGTTTCATCAAAATCTATTCCCTCTTGTTGAGAATAGCCTTTAGCAACCAATCTGGCTTTATTCCTTATGACAATGCCATTTTCATCCATCTTGTTTCTGAATACCCATTTTGTGTCAATAGGACTCTTGTTCTTTGGTTTGGGTACCAGCTTCCAAACTTTGTTTCTCTCAAATTGGTTCAGCTCTTCCTGCATAGCTAATATCCAATCTGGATCCAATAAAGCTTCTTCCACTTTCTTAGGTTCCTCCTGAGATAGAAAACTACTATACAGACATTCATCTTGAGTGGCTTTTCTTGTTTGCACTTTAGATGATGCATCACCAATGATAAGTTCAAAGGGATGATTCTTGGTCCATTTCCTTTGAGGTGGAAGATGTGCTCTAGATGAGGTGTCCTCAGTATTGTCATGATGTGAGACAGAGTGTTGATTAGTTGAAACTCCCCTTGAGTTGTTGGCTCTTTGCAGGGAATTTGGAGTTCTATCAACTGCTGATGTAAATCGATTATCCGTTGATGAACTATGATCAACGGATGCTTCATTTTGTACTTCAACGGATGATGCATTATGTCTTTCAACGGATACTGCATTGCCTCTATCAACGGATGCAGAATTTTGTGCATTAACCAAGGGCATATTTTGAATCCCTTTTGAAGTGTCATCTCCATCAATCTCCTCTTCACTATCATCACAATATATCTCAATATTGACAAATTTGAGTCTCTCATGGTGTCCCTCATCTGTTAGTCCATCAATCTTTTTATCATCAAACACAACATGCACAGATTCCATAACAATGTTGGTTCTTAGATTGTAGACTCTATAAGATTTTCCAGCTGAGTAACCAACAAATATCCCTTCATCAGCCTTTGCATCAAACTTTCCTTTATGGTCAGATTGATTCCTCAGTATAAAGCATTTACATCCAAAGACATGAAGAAAGTTTAGAGTTGGTTTTCTTCTCTTGAACAACTGATAAGGAGTCATGCCTTTAGCTTGATTGATCAAAGAAATATTCTGAGTGTAGCAGGCACAATTAACAGCTTCAGCCCAGAAATATGTTGGTAACTTTGATTCTTCAAGCATTGTTCTGGCAGCCTCAATCAAAGATCTGTTCTTTCTTTCAACTACCCCATTTTGCTAAGGTGTTCTTGGAGCTGAGAACTCATGCATGATTCCATTTTCTTCACAGAACAGCCTTATTGACAAATTCTTGAACTCAGTTCCATTGTCACTCCTGATATTCCTAACCTTCAAGTCAGGATGATTATTGACTTGCCTGATGTGATTGATAATGATTTCACTTGCTTCATCCTTTGATCCAAGAAAATAGACCCATGAAAACTTTGAGAAATCATCTACAATCACTAAGCAATATCTTTTTCTTGCAATTGACAATACATTGACTGGTCCAAACAAATCCATATGCAGCAGCTGTAATGGTTCATCAATTGTTGTTTCAAGCTTCTTTTTGAATGATGTTTTCCTTTGTTTGCCTTTCTGACAAGCATCACACAAACCATCCCTTGAGAATTCAACTAGAGGAATTCCTCTAACTAAGTCCTTTTTGACTAGATCATTCATTGTCTTAAAATTCAAATGGGATAGCTTCTTGTGCCATAGCCAACTCTCAACTGAACTTGCTTTGCTGAAGAGACAAGTAATAGATTCTGCATCTGTAGAGTTGAAGTCAGCTAAGTACACATTCCCTTTTCTAACTCCAGTTAGAACCACTTTGTTGTCTTTCTTGCTGGTGACAACACAGGCTTCTGAATTGAAGGAAATTGTATTCCCTCTATCACATAGTTGACTGATACTCAGTAAGTTGTGCTTGAGACCATCAACTAATGCAACTTCATCAATGATGACATTCCTTGTTGAAATCAAGCCATATCCCATAGTAAACCCTTTGTTGTCATCTCCAAAGGTTATGCTAGGGCCAGCTCTCTCCTCAAACTCAGTGAGCAGGGAGAAATCTCCTGTCATGTGTCTTGAACAGCCACTGTCCAAGTACCATAGATTTCTTCTTTTTCCCTGCACACCATAAAATCAATCAAGTTGATTTTGGTACCCAAGTTTCCTTGGGTCCATTCCTGTTAGCCTTTCTCCTAGACTTCATTCCTCCTGCATCTTTAGACTTAGGTAACTTTGAGTCAACCTTGATCTTAGATGTAGTTGGTTGAGGTGTAGGGTTAGTCACAGAATCATTTAGCACATTTGGAATTTGATAAGGCATGGATTGTGCAAGCAGGTTATTCCACATTGGCATATTGTATGGCATTTGAGGCATACTAAATGCAGCAAGATAAGGATTGTTAAAATATGGCATGTTTGCAAAATGTGCATAAGGATTCTGTTGAGACATAACAGGCATAGCATGCAGAGGTGATGCAGACATATTAGGCATGGAAGAGGGCACAGGTATGGGAGTTTTCTTAATAGATTTGCAATTAGCAGATAGATAATTAACACTACTACAATGCACACAGCTTTTTCTAGGAGCATACTTATCAGGTGTGTAATTATTATGTTTGTTAACCCCTACCTTCCCATTTCTATTAGATTTCCTTTTAGTTTCCTTTTTATCCTCAACCACTTTGAGCCTATTCTTTAACTGTTCTAAGGTCATGTGTCCTATATTCACCTTACTGAAATCTTTGGATGTGCTTGCTTCTCCTTTGACAAAGTTCTTGGAAGTTGAACCAAACTTTTTGTTGAGTTTCTTTAGATTTTCACTTTTAGAAACATCTGCCTGTTTTAATTGAGGAACCTTCAACGGATGCTCCTTTTCTTCCTTCAACAGATAACTTTCATCATTCGTTGATTCCACATCCGTTGACAGCCCATCAATTAATTCCAGTTTCTTTTTGTTTTTATCCCAGGCAGTTTCACAGAATGATTCAATTCCTTGGAACTTGGAAATTTGAGCACTAACATCCCTAGATGTCTTCCAGACTTTAATCACCTCTTGCTCTCTCTCTAATTGATTGGAAAGTATTTCTACTTTCTTAACAGATTCAGCTAGTTCATTTTTAACAGATATACAATGTAGCTTAGTTTTCTCTAGGTCAATCAACTTATCTTCTAACACAGCATTTCTATTACTTAAAAACAGATTGTTCTCTTTAATCCTACTATTTTCTTTAGCAAGAGATTTAAGAGACACACGCAAATGATACAATTCAGTAGACATGTCATTAAAAGCATCATTGCACTCTTCTTTAGTAAGCTGTGTTAAATCAGTAGTGATTACCTGGTTGCTTGATAAACTAACTTCATTTTCCTCAAAATCAGCCATGAGAGCCAAGTTGACATATTCCACATCTTCATCCTCTTCTTCTCCATCAGCTGCCCAGTCTTTTTCTTGAGTAATGAAAGCCCTCTCCTTTTGCTTGAGCAGATCAAAATATTTCTTTTTGTAATCTACTTGGTCAAATTTCTTCTTTTCAGAAGTTGGCTTTCTGCACTCACTTGCAAAGTGTCCACTTAAACCACAATTGAAACACTTGAACTTGGATTTGTCCACCATATTCTTATGAGGTTTAGTGGCTCTAGTGTTTTTCCTAAATTTCATCTTTGCAAATCTCCTGGACAGAAATGCAAGATGCTCATCAATACCATCAGAGTCATCTTGGCTGGAGTTGTCTTCATTCTCAGCAACTTGCTCCTTACCCTTGCTTGATTCTGATTTGCTTGTGCCATCTTTGGAGTTTGATGTAGATCTCACAGTTTCTTGTCTGCATTCTTTCTCATTTTCAGCTACCAAGGCAACTGAACCTCCTTTTTTTCTTCCCTTCTCCAATACCTCATCCTGTTCCAGCTCTAGTTCATAAGTCTTCAAGATTCCATATAATCTTTCAAGAGTGAAGTCCTTATAATCTTGAGAGTTTCTCAAGGAGACAGTCATGGGTTTCCATTCCTTTGGCAAGGATCTTAAAAATTTAAGATTTGAATCCTTCACCTGGTACACTCTACCATACAGCTTCAGTTCATTCATCAGCTTTTGGAATCTATTGAATGTGTCATTTAAAGATTCATTTTCTTCAAAATGAAAATACTCATACTGTTGAATGAGAAGCTGCATTTTGTTTTCTTTTACTTGTTCTGTACCTTCACACAGTAGCTGAACTGTGTCCCAAACCTCTTTGGCGGTTGTGCAATTTATCACATTATCAAACATATCCTTGTCAAGACCATTAAACAAAATGTTCATAGCCTTCTTATCCTTGTGGACTTCTTCTGTGTCTTCCATTGTCCATTCTGCTCTAGGTTTTGGAATGGATTGACCAACAGCAATTGTGGCTGTAGCAACTGTGGCTACTTTGTGGGGAATGTGAGGACCATTCTCAATGCAGTTTACATAACCTTCATCTTGGGAGAGTAGATGAAGGTGCATTTTCACCTTCCAATGGTGATAACTGTCTTTGTCAAGAACTGGAATTTTTACTCCAATATCCTTCTTACTCATCTTTGTTAGTTTCCAAGATCTTTAAACTCTTTGTGTGTCAAGAGCTTGCTCTGATACCAATTGTTATTCCTAGTGGACTAACAATGAGATTTACAGAAGGGGGGTTGAATGTAAATCTCAAAACTTTTTCAAGTTTTGAGCAGTTTTAAAGGCTTTGTGTTCAAGATAAACAAGTGTGTGAATTGCTTTAAGCTAATACAGACAGATATATATTCAAGCACTAATGTAAAGAACACAACAGACCTTAAAAACTTTTCTGGTGGATTGTTGTTCCACCAGAGATGGTATTTCAGAAAATCTGTGATTCAAGATGTTGATCACAGCTGCATCCTAGTACAAACTAGATAATTTTTCTCTCAAGATTTTTCTAAACAGCACTGGAAAAATTCTTATCTAATTACTAGCTGCTACTTGGTTTATATATCACCAAGTGTACAAGTGAAGACAAAGATAAAAATACAATAATAAAATAAGTTCTCCACTTGTTTCTTCTCCATATCACTCAAGTACTTTGTTGACTATTGCCTCTTTGTACTAGAGTAGAACGGCTGCTTTTTCTGATGTTCCTGAAATTAGGCTTCCACATTTCAGTTATCTCTGTCAACCCATGTGCCTCTGTCTGCTGTTACAACTACCACTTATCAACTGCTATTTAACAGAACATCCGTTGAAGCCTTCATCCGTTGATGGCTTTATCCGTTGATGTGTTAGCAGTTGAAGCTCTATCCGTTGAAGCTTTAGAGACATCCGTTGAAGCTTTGTTTCTCATCCGTTGAAGGTCTTTAAGACATCCGTTGATACCACTTCATTTATACAAAATTACAAGGCATGAAATATTTATAATTGGCCTTCCTATTTGCATATCTTCTAGTAGTCAACATGACTTATATTTTCTCTCAACTTCTAAGAATTATATCTTAAATACAGAGACTGAAATGTGCTACAACACTAGACTTATTTCTAAGTAAAGCTGCACCATCAACGGATAGCCAAAGTGGTCTTATCCGTTGAGGCTACAAACACTAAACTTCTACTTAAGTGTTTTGTTAAACATATCATCAAACTAATGCACATATATTCCTAACAGTTGTGTTGGACCAAAGATGGTCTATTGAGTTAGTTGCATCAGGATGGTTATTGTAAGACGATGTTGTAATAGTTGTAACCTAAATCATACTTAAACCTGGAAAAGGTCTTGGTAAAAGGGTCGTGGTTATGTATAATTAGCGATTTGGATTATATTATGTTTATTGTTGTTGTTGGTGACGTCAACTCCTGACCCCGGGGTTGAGGCCATCACACATGACAACCAAACAGCAATTCAAGCATCCACAAGTGCCATCACCAAAAGTTTACTTAAAGCTCACCTGGAATCTCTTCAACTACACAAGATACAGGCTCTCAAATAAAGTCAGGATGTGGATGCTCTAAAGCAAGAAATTTCTGAAGTCAAACAAGACTTTGTAGCAAGGTTAAATGTTAGGTTTCCTAACATCATAATGACAGAAATAGCTCAAAAGCTAATGAAGGAAGCTGATTTGAACAGGAAGGTTGAGGCAATGGATTCAAGACTGGAAAATGTGGAGAAATCAATGGCCAAGATACTCACAAATCAGGAAACTCAAACAAGTCTGCTACAACAGTTGGTGGCTGCACAGACCTCAAACTCTGCTCAACTTGATGCTAACAAAGAGGGGAAGAAAGACTCTATCATTCCAGTTAGCCAATAAGAGTCAGCTAGTGAGGGGGAGAAAGTGCTCAACATGAATGTCAGCAAGGTAATAGTTCGAGCAAATACCTTCATAAAGCCACCAATGCTTGACAATATTGATTTAATCAATATAGAAGCAATTAAATTGGAGTTGAATGAAAAATGGAAGAAGCTTGATGAGAATATCAAGAAGAAATTTGGTCCAATTGAGAAACAAGACAAAGTATTTTCTCATTTCTCTCAATTGAGACCAATTTCAACAAATGACATAAGCTTAGGGAACATGGAAATGGGACAACCCTCATCAATCAAATCTCCAAAGGCCAATATGATTTTTCAGCCAAAGAGAAATTATCTAAAGAACTCAGACAAAAATCCATTGGAACTGGCCAATGAAACTCCCAAGCCTGATGAGAAGAAGTTGCTTGGAAGGTCTATTGCTTTCTTCAAAGATCCCGGAGATTCAGTGCTAAAGAAAATAATTACTAAAATCTACAGGAATGGAAAATTAATCGGTGTGGTGGCTGGACATCCACAGTTTGTAGAGGCTAAGAAAGAAGAAAAGGTGAGGCTCAAACAATAATAAAAGCAAGCTGCTTTAGATGCCAAGAACCAAGCTAAGAAGCCTGCAACCACAGATCCTGTAGTGCCCACTGTGACAGCTGAGACTCATATTGAAGAAAAGCAAGCAGAACCAAAGCAGATTAAGAAAATGAGATACAAGATTAAACCAAAGACGAAGCTGGATTGTAATAAAGACAAGGATGAATATATGTCAACCCAATCTACTACTTCAAGTCAAACAACCAAACCTACATTGAAGGAGGCTGAATTCAAGGTTAAACCTGATATGAATTTCCATGGTGAACCCATATTTTCCAAGGATGAACCTATAGATTGGGATATCCTACCTCTTCCTGATCTAAACATTTCAATCCTATCCAAGCCAAAGAAGACAACGAAAAGATTAATCAAGAAGGTCAATCATGTCAGACTTCAATCCAAATCATTGGCCAAACCCAAACCAACTGTCAACAAGGGAGATCAACTCTTCATTTATGACATCAAAGAATTCTCAGACGTAAATCTTTATGTGGATGAGCTAGAAGAATTTAGAGCTATTGATGCTTACAAACATCTTCCAGAAAGATTAGTCTTTAGGTACAAGGGTGGAAAAGAGATGACTTGGACACTTTACATAATTTTCAATGAAGCCTATTCTGTTTTGGTGAAAATTTTCTCCTCAATAAAGAAGAATTTTGGATTCAACATTGTTGCCAATGGTATTGAACAAAATTGAGGAGATAATGAACAGCAAAAGAAATCCAAAAGCACTCCCAAGAGTATTAACAATTCCCTTCACTGGAAATAGAGTGCATTTGAGGGCATACTGGATAATGTAGTTCAAAGATGAAAAATGCATCAAAAGATTCTTCAGATTGGAAGATCGGCTAAATATTTCAAGAAATGAAACTCTCATGGAGATGCAAGAAAGCTAGATCAGACAAATGATGATGAATCTGAATTCTACAGGAAACTTCAACACCGGATTGAAGAAAATAATGAAAAGTTGGGTAAGAAGTTCAGAAAGTCAAGGAAATAATCTAAATATGCTCAGTCTAGAGGAGCACCTTGAAAATGGCTTGTGGGATTCTCTATAAACCTCCTTTGTATGTTTGTCAATAAATTACAGCACTTATAAAATTTATCTACTATAATTCAATATGTATTCATTGGGTGTTTTGTTATCATCAAGTTTCTCTTAATTTATGGCTACAATTCCAGTAGACATAAATTGGGGGAGATTGTTAGGAATGTATTGTGTACTTGATGATAAGTTAAACAAAACACTTAGTAGATTTTATTTAGTGACTTTGTAGCTTTCAACGGATGATCACTTCAATATTCGTTGCAAGGGTAGCTTATGTAATAATAAGTTTAGTAGCACATTTTCACATATTGTAATGCCTTAGAGAATTAGATGTTGTAGAATGTTTTAAGTCATATTGACTACTAGATTGATATGCAAGATAGGTTGGTTAATTGTAAATACTAGATGCCTTGTAATCTTGTATAAATGAAATAGAGTCAACTCCTATGAAGATAGTCTCAACGGATGTTCCACAAGGCTTCAATGGATGATCAACTAAAGTCTCAACGGATGATCAACTAAAGTCTCAACGGATGATCAATCAGACTCTCAATGGATGATCTAACAAAGTCTCAGCGAATGATCCCACTGAGTTTCAACGGATTATCTAATTGAGTTCCAACGGATGAAGAAATTCAAAAGAGCAGTTGATAGTGACTGGACAGTCACATGCATTGATTGTATGTAAATGGAATGTGGCAGCCTATTTACAAGTTTTAGAGAAAAAAGAAGCATTTCTATGCTAAACTGAAGATATTCAAAGATGCTGGATTGAGAAATGAAGGAGCATGAAATTAGACTGGAAACTTTTTGTGTTATTTGTTTGTCTTTTTATCATGTAACTTGGTGATATATAAACCAAGGGTACCAATTAGAATTACAAGAAGAATCCAAGTTAGTAAGCAATTACTAGAGAAATACATAAAGCTATATCTGTAAAGAATTTATATGTTCTTGTAAGTTCAACTTGTAAGCAGCTGTGTGCAAACATTGCATCACAAAGTTCTCAAATTCATATATATGTCTGGTGGAAAAGTTCAATCCACCAGAATGTTTTTAAATACTTGTATTTGATTACTTTGTGTTTGATTTCTTCAATACTTTCATTCCGCACCATTGCTAAATCAAACACAGTTATATATTCAAAGTAGAAAAGTTCTTAAAATTTAAAAAGTAGCCAGAATCATATTCAACCCCCCTTCTGTAATTCTTTGTTAGATTGTTTGGGAATAACAATCGGTACCAGAGAAAGCTCTTGAAGAACAAAGAGTTTCAATATCACAACAACTAACAAGATGAGCAGAATAGATGTTGGAGTAAAAATTCCATTTCTGGACAAAGACGACTATCACCATTGGAAGGTGAAGATGCACCTGCATCTCCTCTCTCAGGATGAAGAATATGTGGACTGCATTGAGAAAGGTCCTCATGTCCCTATGAGAGCTGCTAGAGGAAATAAGCCATCCATTCCAAAGCCTAGAGCAGAAGGGTCTAATCCAGATATTGAGCAAGTCCATAAGGATAAGAAGGCCATGAATATTTTGTTTGATGGTGTTGATGGTGACATATTTGATAACATCATAAACTGCAAAACTGCTAAGGATGTCTGGGATATAATTCAATTCAAGTTATGTGATGGAACTGAGCAGGTAAGGGAAAACAAAATGCAAATCTTAATTCAGCAATATGAGAATTTTCATAGTGAAGAAAATGAGTCACTCACTGACATATTTAGTAGATTTCAAAAACTACTAAATGCTCTAAAGTTACATGGAAGAGTTTATCAGACAAAAGACTCAAACTTCAAATTCCTTATATCTCTGCCAAAGGAATGGAAGCCTATGACAATCTTATTAAGAAATTCTCAAGACTACAAAGAATTTACCTTGGAAAGACTATATGGGATTCTAAAGACCTATGAGCTTGAAATAGAGCAAGATTAGAAGCTGGAGAAAGGAAGAAAGAAAGGAGGATCCATTGCATTGGTTGCTGAGCAAGAAAAGGAGAAAGAGATAAAGGTTGAAGCTGTGAAATCTACACCAAACCCTAGAGTTTGTGAAGGCAAGGGAAAAGGGATAGTAGCTGAATATGAAGACCATCTTAGTCAAGATAACATGGATGACATAGATGAGCATCTGGCTTTTCTATCCAGGAGGTTTTCTAAGCTCAAATTTAAGAAGAATTTTGGAGCATCCAAGCCAAACAGAAACATGGTTGACAAGTCAAAATTCAAATGTTTCAAGTGTGGCTTGAGTGGTCATTTTTCCAATGAATGCTGATAGAAAGAAGTTTGAGCATGTGGATTACAAAAAGAAATACTTTGAGTTTCTCAAACAGAAGGAAAGGGCTTTTCTTACACAAGAAAATGACAGGGATGCTGATGGATTAGAAGAGGATGAGGATACAAGCTATGTCAATCTAGCACTTATGGCCAAATCAGATGAAACAAAAGTTAGTTCATCCAGTAATCAGGTAATCACCACCAATCTAGCACATTTATCTAAAGCTGTGTAATGATCCTATACATGACATGTCTACTGAATTATATCATCTGCGTGTTACACTCAAATCTCTCACTAAAGAAAACACTAAACTTAAAGAGAACAATTTGTTTTTAAGTGAAAGAAACAATGTGTTAAAAATTCAATTTGTTGAGTTTGAAAAACTGAAGATAGAGTGCAAGATTACCAAAGATGAACTGACTGAATCCTTCAAGAAAGAGGATATTTTAAGAAAGCAACTTGAACGAGAACAGGAGGTAATTAAGGGATGGAAATCATCTAGAGATGTCCATGCTCAAAATACTAAAGTTCAAGGTATAGAATCCTTCTGTGATGAAGCCTGGAAAAAGAGCAAGGAGAAACTAGATTCCAATTTGGTTGAAGGACTTTAAACGGATGTGGATTTGATGTATGATGAATGTTATCCGCCGAATGATCAAAAGAATTATCCGTCAAAAGACAATGAACCACATCCATTGATGAACGTAAGCCAGTTAGCAAAGCCAAGCAAGCTAAATTAAATGAGAAATATGGATCAGTTTCTAAGAACTTTGTTCCAGGAGAATAAGTCAAGTGAAAAGGGACAAGAGAGTCGATCTAGGGCATCTGTCAATCAAGAATTTGAATGATATATTGGAGAAAATTGAGGTTAAGGTAGAATCTAAAAGGAAAAACAATAGGAATGGGAAAGTAGGAATTAAAAAACATAAAAACTACACACCTGATAAATATGCACCTAAAAAAATCTGTATCAGATGTGGCAGTGTTAATCATTTATCTATAAATTACAAACTTGCTATGCCTGTTCCCATGTATGCACCTCCTTTATTTCCTAGTATGCTTACATTGCCTGTGAATGTTATGCCTGCACATAATTTGAATGCACAGTTTATAAATATGCCATTTGCACAAATCCTTATTATGCTGCATTTAGTATTGTTAGTCGCTAAACAAGCACTAATAATACATGCAAGTATACGAGTTCACAAGTAGTATAGAATCATTTCTAGTTCGTTCCCACAGAAACTATATTGGTTAACTAATTAATTCATGCACTTAAGCAATAATGTATGGTTATTATTCAATGCTAAGATGATAACGCAGTGAGGTTGTTTATAACTAAGAATTAAACTAATAATTATAACTACGAGAATAAGATTGATTGAATTAATAAGTATGACAAATATGGGATTATAACTTCATTAAATACTTTATTCAATATCCTTATTGTTCTTAACCTTAGCATGCGATGGTGATGACACTAATCAGATAACACGAAACCGATAAACGCCAACTTCCGTTGCATGAGTACCATACTACCATACATCCACAAAAGAGATAGAAGTTGAATAGACACCAATTATATTGAGACCCTATATGTCTAAAGAATTGGACAACATAACGGTTTAAGTACAAATTATCTATCCTGATTACACAGGGCAAGTAAGATGGTTAAAATTACCTACGAATAATGCATGACAATACATGATCCTATGCTAGCATGGCAAGTTTTAAATCCTTAAATTCACTTTCACTTGATTAAGAATTAACACACTATCCTATAAGTTCACGACGCTCATAAGACGAATACGCACAACCAACACTAGGATATCATACAATCACCACATACTAAGGCATCAAACAATTTAACTAAAGAAATCCATAATAAATCCGCTAGAACCCCACGATAACGATTAGCCCATAATCGGATGCATCATCAATGTGGGTTCCAATGAAAGCATGGTATATAAAATGTAATCTTTATAACAAATAAATAAAACCAAGTACAAACAAGAGTATATGTTCAACAAAACAAGAAACGAGCATCAAAGATTACAACTCAAAACAAAAATTCACAAGAATAAACTAGATCGTCTTCGCCTTTGTTGAATTATGCTATAGGTCTCTTGTCATCTTCTCCTTGTGCTCTGGTAAGTCTCCTTATTAAAAAACGATCTTGAGTTATCAATATATAGCAGTCCAATCAACCCAGGAGTCCAGAAAATAGAATTGTAATATAATCAGGATTTTAATATCCCGATAGGGCACGGTCGCGCGCTTCATCAGCGCGGGGGTGCTGGTTTTTTGTACTTCGGCGCGGCCGCGTGCTTGTTCAGCGCGGGCGCGCTGGGCTTCTGCCAGAAATAATTTCTTTTCTTTTTCTTTATCTTGCAGCTTCGATCCGGCTTCAACGAGCTTTTATTCCAACACCACTTGGACACCATATTAGCACCAAAATAATGCTAATTCACCTGATTCACAGATTAATGTCTGAAATGCAAAAACACTAGAAAACACGTTAAAACACTTACAAACTTGAGTACAAATGCATCAATCCAAAGCTTATTAGAGCATAATAAAATTTCATAAATGCCACTCAACATACCCCAAACTTGAATCGATGCTTGTCCTCAAGCATAACAGACTCAAAGAACAAGAAATAAAAATGCGTGAATGCAACTAATATGAATGCAATGATCCCCATAGAGTAACTAAACCAACCAATAAGCAACACCTCAGCAAATGCAATTATTCGCATAAGGATCAATTAAATCTCTCAAATCAACCTACAAACCAGAGACGTGCGTGTGTGAAAATGCTTACAGATATACTATTGCATCTAGATCGACAATCATAACTCATTATTTATCAATAGAATAAAATCTAGACACAAAATAACTTATAACACTTCAATTCTTATATTGGAGTTTTTATGGATTCATGATTTTATTCACAATAACACAACACAAGTATACTTATTTGATCGTGCAATGAGTGAGGTCCTTAAAAGACTTATACAATAGTGCTCATGTAGCGAGCGTTAGGTTAGCAAATCTCAGACTATAAAAGCCTTAGGTCACTAGGCACAAATTCCCCTAAGAACTTAAAAACTCGAGTACTAAAGAGCCCACTCGTGATCAATTATGCATAACACTTATTCTTCTCCTTTTTTTTCTTTTCTATTTTTTCTTTCTCCAATTTCTGAATGAGTGCATTTCGCTCCATCTCATTCAACCCTAGACTACTCATAAAACTATGAGCCGGCTACTAGCCATTTGACACATAGCCACACAACTAGCAATGAAATCCAATTTCTCCAATTGTTAAATATCCATGTCTTTTATTATTAAGAGAATACCCTAAATTCCAAATATAAACAAGCGATTAAACCTCGACAATCAAACAAATCATGACTATGATCTAACACTCTAGCAACCTATAAGACTTAGTGAAATACAAGTGTCTCTAGCATGCAAATCAATCCAATAAGACTCAACATCACCAAATACGACATCACTACATTAGCATCAGTATCACAAGTTATTTGGAAAATTATCTAAGGGATCATGTTATAATGCAAATGCATGAAACTACATGAACAAAATATCATAAAACTACCAAAAAAAACTATATGGAAAAATATGCAACTATATGAATTAAAACTATCATCAACATGCAAACTATATGAGACTCACACAAGCTATATTCCTTCAACTACTACCCCCAAACTTAAAATATTCACTGTCCTCAATGAAGGTAATAGTAAGGAATCAGGCATACCTACTGTGAATCAGAATCCTCACCCTCAACGGGTGGAGTGTCAGGCGTGTCTAGAGGCGGATGCACTGAATCCTCACCAAAAACTGGCCACTAGATGTGAAAGGCATATGTCATGGCCTATTTGTTTATTCGAGGATTTAACTCAACTCAAATAAGAATGTAATAAGTAAATAGTGGATCTATCGTCAGAGAGATCTCACAAAGTAACATCTGTCAAAGGGTTAATAAACATTATTCATCTACAGACTTGAAGACTTAATTCACTGGAAGAAGCTCAAGAAATTGATCAAGCCTCAGTGATATAAATCAAGATTGTGGATTTAATCAAGTGACAGAAATCTCGTCAGGGTATCAATTAATTACAAGGATTTAGTTTGAAGAAAGTCAAGAGTATCAAGGTCAAGGCTTGAAGAAACGTCACGGAAGTTAGTCACTCATGAACCAGACAGTACATCGAGTGTCAACATTGAAGTGGTGGAATTGATTCATAATTCACAGTAATTTTCAGAAGATTTTCAGAAATATGGTTGCTGCTCAAGATTAGTATTAATTCTCTATTAATTAATTAAGTCAAATAATTTAATTAAGAAAATAAATTATATCTGCAAAGATTAATTTATTGATTAATTGAATTAATTGATTAATTAATTCAGAATTAATATTAAGGATTTTCAGAATTGTTATTAGATTAAAATCTATTAATAATTCAGTAAGTCAATATGATTTGAACTACTATGACAATCGGTATGACAATTGATAGTCATACCGAAAGTCTTGCTTGTTCATTCTGATTGTCTTGCTAGCTATTGGGATTGTCTTGCTAGTTCAAAAGGATAGTCTCACTGAAAGTCCTACCAGTTCAAATGGATTGTCATGCCAGTTCATTTGATTGTCTTGCCGAAAGTCTTGCTGATTCAACTGGATTGTTTTGTTTACTTAAACAACAAAAAGCAGAAGACATTCATGCAATTATTCAAACAGAACACACAAGTCAAGAACACAGCAGAAACAAAAGCAAATCATTTCATTTTTCATCTGCTCTATTCAAGATCAAAATTCTAGATTGTAAAGTTAAATCCAAACCACTAGAATTATTTATCTTGTTCTTGTGTAACAATCTAGCGGATTAAAATCCCTAGAACTTAATCTCAAATCGCATTTAGCATTTGATCTTTTCATTGAAAAAATAGAAAAAGTTCATGTCGAATTTATTCTAGATTTGTAATAATTGATTTGAGATTAATCCCTTGTAACAGATACCGTTGTTGTAACACCTTTCAAGTTTAATAAAAGTTTTATTTAACTTGAATTTTGTTTCACCTTTTTATTCCGCATTTTATTCGATTAAACGGTATTGTTTGCATTCAACCCCCCTTCTACAAACAAATTGGGACCTAACAATTGGTATCAGAGCCTTCTGATTAATGTACAAATCAAGATCCTAGACTTTTGTGTTTCTTTCACTCCTTGAATTTTTTATTCACTCAAAAAAAATTCATAAAGACTACACAAAAAGTTGGAACCGTTAAAATTCCACTATTCGATAAAGAAAATTATGTTATGTGGAAGAAGAAGATGCTATTGTTTTTACAAGTTGCTAATCCCAAATATCTGCAAGTGTTAAAGAAGGGTCCAAAAATTCCAATGGTTATTGAACCAGAGGTAATAGAAAATGATGTGGTGATCACCAAAGCTAGAACTTATGTGAAAGATCCTGAGGATTTCTCTCCTGCTGAAATAGAAGAAGCCTCCCTGGATGCTAGCCTTCAATTAATTTTAGTAGATTCCCTTGATCCCTTGATGAATAGACATGTGATGAATTGTAAAGATTCCAAACATATCTGGGAAACTATTGAGGTTATTAATGAAGGCACAGAGGAAGTTAGGGAGAACAAGTTAGAAATCCTAACCTCTGAGTATGAATACTTTAAATCCAATCCAGGAGAAGGAATCACTGAAGTGTTTGAGAGGTACAATGCATTGATCAACAACCTGAACATTAATGGTAAATAATATTCCATCAGGGAGGTCAACAAAAAGTTCCTTTTAACACTGCCAACTCATCTCGAACATAGAATCACTGCCATAAGAGAAGCAAGAGATCTGAGTGAGATTTCTTTGGATAGGCTCTATGGTATGTTAAAGACTTATGAGTTGGAGCAGATTCATCAGAAGGAAGTTTACGGGAAATGAAGAGTGGTCAGCACGTCTACTGCTCTAGTAGCTGATGAACAACAACAACAACCATAATATCAACAACAATCTCAACAGTCAGAAAGAATGGTACAGTCTTCCAAGGTTGAAGAAAATGTGATAGTAGCAGAATTTGATCCTCCTACTACAAATCAATCAGGAGATGATTTTTATTCCTTGGAAGAACTGGAGCAATTGGAGGATGAGTCAATGGCCCTGATTGTCAAGAGATTCTCAAATGTCAGATTCAAAAGGAATCCCAAGTTCAAGTACAAGTCCAACTACAACAGATTCCAGAAAGGTGGATCTTCATCCTCTAACACCAGCAGTGGTGGGTATAAAACAGGGATGGTTGATCGAAGCACCATTCGATGCTTCAACTGCAATGAGTTGGGACACTTTGCCACAGAATGCAGGAAGCCAAAATAAGTTAGGAAGAACTCTTACGATTCTAATCAGAAGAGTAAATCTGAAAGGGCTTACCTGGCAAAGGGAAGAAGCTGGGATGATACTAACAGTGAAGATGAAGAAGTTGGGAATCTTGCTCTCATGGCTAGTGATACAAACACCTCATCGTCAAGAAAAGAGGTAAAATTTACTGATGCTGAATTAGTTTATCATCTAGGAGGTTCCTTAGATTGTGCTCGTCGTGATAATGAATTGTTAAATCAACAAATCAAAGACCTTGAGAAAGAGGTCAATGAATTAAGACTTGTGCACATTAATCAAGTTAAATTAAAAGAACAAGTATCTTTTCTAGATAATAGAGTTGATTGTTATAGACAACTTGAAACTATTCTCAAAAACAAGATCATCGGTCTTGAGGCTAAGGTTAAAGCTTACTTTAATTCTTGTTCGAAGTCCAAAGAGTTTTACAATAAGCAAGCTGTTAATCAAATATCTGGAATAGGTTATGATTACAATGCTGCTATTGGAAAATTAGGCATAAACTCCCCTCCTCATGTCTGTGCTAAAGGCAGGGAAGTACCACATGTGCTTAAGGGTGTTGATGAACCCCTCTATAAAGAATCGATTGTTGAACCATTTGATGAGACCTCATTTATTATTCAAGAAGAAATCCGTGCTGAAGATAATGCTAATGAGAAAGCTGTCTCCAAGTCAAGTGTGTCAAAAGTTCCAGTCAAGGTTATGAAAGCAACTGAGACTAACTCAGACACACATGAGTTGGATAACACAAATGCCATGTCTACCATGTATAAGTTGCCTATTGTTAATCCCTCTCATAAAGCATGTGGTGTTCCTGATTGTATGTCTTGTGCTTTTAATCTGATGTATGCTTATTTTAATGGTAAGCATGTTTCTAATGATAAGACTACTCCTCGTCAGCATGTGAATAATAGAAAGCATGATAGGTCTAAGACTGCTAGTCCTCCTTAAGCTAGAAAGGAGACATTTGTGCCTAAGCCTAAACAGAAATTTGTCAAGGTTGTTCACAAGGTCAAATGTCCAGTCATTGAGAAAGTTGAGAATATTAAAATTAAGAATGTTGTTTTGCCTGATAAAGGCCAATTTTACAAATATGCCGGACCCAGCCAAGCCTGGGTTCCGAAGAAGGTCTAATCCATTTGTATTGCAGGGCATTAAACAGGTACAACCGGTAGTGTGGATTCTTGACAGCGGATCGTCAAGACATATGACCGGATATAGAGCCCTGCTATCAAATATGGTTGAGAAAGCTGGCCCAGTGGTTACCTTTGGAGATAACAGCAAAGGTTTAACGGAGGGATATGGCTGTTTGCTAGCTGGAAATGTTATCATTGAAAATGTGTATGTTGTGCAAGGACTTGAACACAATCTGCTTAGCATTGGTCAGTTCTGTGACAGCGGCTACAATAATTTATTCGACAAGCTGAAGTGTCAGATTCTGCACAATAAAAGTGAAAAACCCTCCTTGATGGGAATCCGGAAAGGAAATATGTTCGTAGCTGACATGAACTCTGGAAGCAATCCTGAAGTCAATTGTTTCTATGCAAAGGCATCGTCAGATGAGAGTTGGCTATGGCACAAGAGACTTTCTCATCTCAATTTCAAAACAATGAATTCTCTTGTCAAAAGAGAATTGGTCAGAGGTCTGCCTCAGCTGGAATTCTCCCCAGAAGGACTATGTGAGGCTTGCCAGAAAGGAAAGTCAAAGAAAGCAAGTCACAGAGGCACTGACACATCTTCCATAACTGGTGTTCTGCAATTATTGCACATGGATTTATTTGGACCAGTTAATGTCCTTTCGATGTCAAAGAAGTGTTACTGTCTTGTGATAGTTGATGACTATTCCAAGTATACGTGGGTTTTATTTCTTCACTCTAAGGATGAAACACCACAAGTTGTGATTGATCATATCAAGATGATTGAGTTAGATTCTAATGTCTCTGTTAGAGCAATAAGGTCAGATAATGGAACAGAATTCAAGAATTCACTTCTCAATGGATTCTGTACAGACAAAGGATTAGCAGACAATTTTCAGCTCCTAGAACTCCTCAGCAAATTGGAGTGGTAGAAAGGAAGAATCGTACATTGATTGAAGCTGCAAGAACGATGTTAAGTGAATCAGGTCTTCCAATGTACTTTTGGGCTGAAGCTGTCAATACTGCATGTTATACTCAGAATCGAACTCTAATCAACAAAGACTTCATGAAAACTCCTTATGAGATTTTGAATGAACAGAAACCTTCTATCAAATACTTTCATGTATTTGGTGCCAGATACTTCGTGCTCAAGGATGGAGATGATCGTCGTGGTAAATTCGAGGCAAAGGCATATGAGGGTATTTTTGTTGGATATGGAAGAAGATCATACAGAGTGTATATCATTGATCAACACAAAGTAACTGAAAGTGTCAATGTTACATTTGATGACACTAAACTCCCTAGTATCCAAACTGAAGATCCCTCTGAGAAACTGAAGTTTGATGATATGCCAGATTCAGAATCAGAACATGGTCAAGAACCTGAGTTTGTTGCTGGTGAAGAACCTGTTAATCATGATGATACTCAAGGTAATAGTGATGGAAACTTTGGCAATAATGGAGATACCACTGCTACTGACGGAGAATCTTCAAGTCAACATGGCAACAACTCAGGGGGAGATGCTGAAGGATCATCTAGTAGGACACAACATCCCAATGAATTTCAAGGCGAATCATCAAGATCAAATCTTCCAAGACAGACTGTCTGGAATAAAGCTCATCCTTTTGAGTTGATTATTGGTGATCCAGATGTTGGAGTCAGAACTAGACGTGCTACTCAAAATGAGTGTCTGTTCTCAGGATTTCTTTCTGAGATGGAACCTAAGAAGATTGAGGAAGCACTGACTGATCCAGATTGGGTGATTGCTATGCAAGATGAACTCAATCAGTTTGAAAGTCAACAAGTCTGGAAACTGGTACCTAGACCTACACACAAGAAAGTTGTTGGTACTAGGTGGGTATTAGGAATAAACTAGATGAAGATGGTGTGGTTACAAGAAACAAGGCAAGACTGGTAGCAAAAGGGTATTCACAAGCTTAAGGCATTGATTATGATGAAACCTATGCTCCAGTGGCTAGACTAGAGGCCATCAGGATATTTTTAGCATTTGCAGCATTCTCTAACTTTAAAGTTTATCAAATGGATGTCAAGAGCGCCTTTCTGAATGGAAAGCTGGATGAAGAGGTATATGTAGAGCAACCTCCTAGTTTTGAAGATCCAGATCATTTGGATTTTGTCTTCTTTCTTTTCAAGGCTATCTATGGGCTCAAACAGTCTCCAAGAAAATAGTATGACACTCTCTCTGAATTTCTTATTGAAAATAGCTTTATTAGAGGTGCATAGACAAAACTCTCTTTTCTAAAAAACATAAGAATGATACTATATTAGTCCAAGTCTATGTGGATGATATAATATTTGGGTCTACTAATGATAATCTCTGTAAGAGATTTGCTAAGTTAATGCACAGCAAGTTTGAAATGAGCATGATGGGAGAGCTGAAGTTCTTTCTTGGATTACAAGTAAATCAAAGGTTAGATGGAACATTTATTTGTCAATCCAAGTATCTCAAGGAACTCCTCAAAAAGTATAATCTAGAGGATTCTGCATCAGCAAGGACTCCATCAACTACAGCTGTCAAGCTTGGACCATGTGAAAACTCCATTAAGGTAGATGTCACAAGCTACGGAGGTATGATTGGCTCGTTACTCTATCTTACTGCAAGTAGACCATATATTATGTATGCTACATGCTTATGTGCAAGGTTCCAAGCGGATCCTAGAGATATTCATCTCGTTGTTGTTAAACGAATCTTAAGATATCTTAAGGGAACACCAAATCTAGGTATTTGGTACCCTAAAAAATCTGGTTTTAACCTTGTTGGATATACAGATTCAGATTATGCAGGAAGTGTTATTGATAGGAAAAGCACCTCAGGGAGTTGTCAATTCCTAGGTAGCAGACTAGTCTCGTGGTACAGCAAGAAACAGCAAACAGTTTCCAACTCAACGGCCGAGGCTGAATATATTGCTGCTGGAAGCTGCTGTGCTCAGATCTTATGGATTAGGAACCAGCTACGAGACTATGGCTCTGTATTGAACAAAATTCCTATTTTATGTGACAATACAAGTGCAATAGCCATCACCAACAACCCTGTGCAGCACTCGAGGACAAAGCACATTGACATCAGGTATCATTTTATTAGAGAGCACGTCATGAATGGTACTGTTGAACTATTTTTTATTCCAACAGAAGAACAAATAGCAGATATTTTCACTAAACCACTTGATGAATCCACATTTACCAGATTAGTTGGTAAATTGGGTATGTTGAATAGTTTTAGTGATTAATCTAGTTAATATCTGAGATCTGTTCTTGAATGAATTTACAAATGAATTTTTCATAAATAAAAAATTCATTTGCAAATTTATTTTATCATTTTATCATATTTCTTGCTTAATTCTATGTAATTTATATTATCTTATCTATTTTATTTACTCTACTTGTTAACTTCAAATATCTCAGAATATTTTATTTTCTCTAAAAATATTTTTCTATGAATTTTATTTGCTAAAATTCAACAGAAATCTATTTTTGGAATAAAAATAATTAATTCTGAAATATTGTCTTTGTTTTTATAAATATTTTCTGTAAGTATACAATTGTCTTTCTACTGGAATGACAATCGGCAAGACAATTAAAATTGTCTTGCTGAAAATCATTTCAGTACATATATATATATATTTATTTATGTGTGGTTATTTTGATTTTAATGCTGCTATAACAATCGGCAAGACTATTAAAATTGTCTTGCTGAAAGTCATTTCAGTCTAATTGTGTTTTGTTTTGTTTATCAGTATAGTTTTATACTTGCAAGACAATCGGTATGACTATCAATTGTCTTGCCAGTAATAAACCTTATATATAAATATTTTCCTTTTATTTTATACTGGTATGACAATCGGTATGACAATCAGATTGTCATACCAGTTATATATTATTATTATTGGTTTTATTTGTTTTTTTTTCAGATTTGCCTTGTATGACTATCGGTATGACAATCGGTAAGACTATCCCGAATTGTCATACCGGTTGTCTACTTATAAGTTTTTTTGTTGTTTTATTAAGTCATTCATTCAGTTTTTTGTTTTTCAAAATTTCAACAGTCTCTTTTCCTCTCTCTCTCTCTTCGAACAGCAAACACCAATTCCATCGTCATTATCTCCTTTGCTCGAGTTCTTACTCAGCAATCTTACTCCTGTTATATATACTTACATATATATACATACAGGAGTGCTGCCAAAATTTTTTCAAAACTTTTTTCGAATCATTTTTTTTCCTTCAAATTCAGTTTGTGTTTGTTGATTTTGGGTATTTTTAATTTTAATTTTAATTTCTGTTTTGTGTCTTTTGGCTTTTCAAATCTGTGTGTGTGAGTTAAGAATTTTAACGAGATACATTTCTGTCTAAATTTTTTGATTATAATTAATTTAATTCGAATTATTAAATTAATTTAATTAATTCGAATTTTCTTAATATTATTCTTAAAATTCTGAAAGTGTGTGTCTTATTATTATTTTTAAATGGCTCTCAATTTCCAAATTGTTTCGCATAATCTTGTTGGTTATTTTAATCCAGAAAAATGTGATGTGGAAAAATTTAAGCCATGGATTAGATTTTTAAATGACCATTCGATTGTTAGCTCTGCTATTAAATCAAATGTGATTTTAAATGTCGATCTGCTTAGACTGATTTGCACAACCTCTACTGTGGCCGATGATTCTAAATCTTTTTCATTCACCGTGGAAAACACACAGTATGTAGTTGATGAAACAGTCATCAATCGAGCGTTAAATTTTCCATTGGACAATTTCTGTAATTTACCCTCTGAAAATGATATCACAAACTTTTTCCATGCTATTCACTATCAGGGGGTGATCAATTTAACCAAACTTTCAAAATCCAATTTGGTGTCTGAATGGGACATTTTCTTCGATACACTTTCTAAAGTGTTTGCCAACTGCACTAAATCCAACTTTCACAACATCACTTCCACTCTGCAGTATATTGGTCTTGCGGTTGTTTTCAATCAAAGGATCAATTTTGGCAAACTACTTTTTCCCATTCTCTTGAGACGTCTCACTACTGCTTTACGTGATCATTCTACAAATCGTAGGGTCTCGTGTTACTATGCTCGTTTTCTCATGCTTATAGCATATCATCTTCTCACACCTGAGCACAAAGCCCTTTTTGCTAACTCTGTAGTAACCGAACCCCCTCCTGTAAGCAAAAAGATTTACACCCGCCAAGACACAACCTTCAAATTTATGCAAGTTCCAGTACTTGTATCTGCTTTCATGGCCACTTATATTCCCTTACCTATTTTCAATCTTCCCGGTCATTAACAGCAACCTCAACCTCCAGTGGTTCAAGCCACCCAGGCTCCTCCAACATCAGATGCTCTTCCATTACAGGTAGTAATTCCTCACTCTCACTCCATTCCTACTTCTGTTGAAAGACCCCCAGTGGTCGATAGGACTGACCATGAAGTTGTAGAACCACAGCTTCAATCCCAGATCATAGAGCCAAACACAGAGTCACAACCTATCTCAACCTCTCCCCCACTGTCTAAAATGTTACCCAGAAGGTTAATAGGAAGTAGTGTATTGTTGAATGTGAGTGAACCCTCAGCTCTGCCTCCTCCCAAGAAAAGAAGAACATATACTGAGGCATCTGAAAGCCCATCCTTGTCCTCCCAACAGGACATGGACTTTGAAATGGCCATTGAACAGTTACTAGAGACATTCTCTCAACAAGATGAATCAATTGAAATTCGCCATAGGGCCATGGCATCCGGTACTGAGTCAAGCACAATTCCATTACTCAAAATGGAACCATACATACCAGTAGATGATACTCAGGACACGGAGCGAGGAGTGCACATAGAGTCTGTTACAGTGCCTGCCATAGTTACGGCAGAAGAGCAGTCACATGCTTCTGAGGGAAAATCTGACTCTCAGCCACCTTTAATAGAGTCATTTTCTCCCCTCCCAGATCCAACACCTCTGGCTCCCTCACGGGATTCTCCACTCGCAGATTTATCTGGAGAAAATGGAGGGCAACTCGGTCAATCTATCCCTGAAGCAATTAAGACATCTATTTCACATGAAATGATAGGTTTGACTGAGGATCGGGACTCGTGAATTCCCATTGCACCACCACTGACCTCTCTTGAAGAGGCTAGGGTGATTTTAACTGCAGGTACAGAAGAACAGCAACAGGAAGACTCCTCACGAGCAATTATATTGAGAGAAACACAAGCACGAGAGGTGAGTGAACCAAACACGAGTGAAATTCAGGTGAGAGCACACACAGACACAGACACTGAAAAGACTTAAAGAGTTTGCCAGCAGGGCTAGTCCTCAAGTGGTCAACAATCCTCATCAGGTGAGATTCTTTAAGTCTGATTGTCTTCAAATCTGTCAGCTAGATGTACAATCTCTTAAAGACTACTCAGCTAAGCATCTGGTCTGGATGGAACATCATTTAAGAACTGCTGGATACTCATCCATGTTGAAGACTCAAGCTACTGATTTGATTCAAGCTTATTGTGAAAAGAATATTAAAAGGTACAATCAGTTCAAGAATAAGCTGAAGTCAGTTGGAGTTCAACCAGTCAGACCAGCAAGCTTCACTTCAGAAAAGGATCGTGTCTTTGACAAGGAGTTGCTTCAAGATCTAGAAGAAGGTGAAGTCAGAAGAGAAGACAACTGAAGTCAATTAACTCAAAACTCAATGTAATATGATTAGAGCTTTATGAATCAAGATAGAATAATGTAGTTATATGTTCAGGCTAGAGGAACATCTATCTTGTATTCACTTGTAAATTTCTTATGGAATCTGGAAAATGTTAAATATAATCCAGAACTTTTCTGCTATTTACTTTGCATTACTGTTTATATCTTTTTCTTATTTGTTAGTTGAGTTATCCTCTAGATATTTGTTGTTATTGTCTAACAAGCAAATAGGGGGAGATTGAAAGGCATATGTCATAGCCTATTTGTTTATTCGAGGATTTAACTCAACTCAAATAAGAATGTAATAAGTAAATAGTGGATCTATCGTCAGAGAGATCTCACAAAGTAACATCTATCAAAGGGTTAAGAAACATTATTCATCTACAGACTTGAAGACTTAATTCACTTGAAGAAGCTCAAGAAATTGATCAAGCCTCAGTGATATAAATCAAGATTGTGGATTTAATCAAGTGACAGAAATCTCGTCAGGGTATCAATTAATTACAAGGATTTAGTCTGAAGAAAGTCAAGAGTATCAAGGTCAAGGCTTGAAGAAACATCACAGAAGTTAGTCACTCATGAACCAGATAGTACATCGAGTGTCAACATTGAAGTGGTGGAATTGATTCATAATTCACAGTAATTTTCAGAAGATTTTCAGAAGAATGGTTGCTGCTCAAGATTAGTATTAATTCTCTATTAATTAATTAAGTCAAATAATTTAATTAAGAAAATAAATTATATCTGCAAAGATTAATTTATTGATTAATTGAATTAATTGATTAATTAATTCAGAATTAATATTAAGGATTTTTGAATTATTATTAGATTAAAATCTATTAATAATTCAGTAAGTCAATATGATTTGAACTACTATGACAATCGGTATGACAATTGATAGTCATACCGAAAGTCTTGCTAGTTCATTCTGATTGTCTTGCTAGCTATTGGGATTGTCTTGCTAGTTCAAAAGGATAGTCTGACCGAAAGTCCTACCAGTTCAAATGGATTGTCATGCCAGTTCATTTGATTGTCTTGCCGAAAGTCTTGCTGATTCAACTGGATTGTTTTGTTTACTTAAACAACAAAAAGTAGAAGACATTCATGCAATTATTCAAACAGAACACACAAGTCAAGAACACAGCAGAAACAAAAGCAAATCATTTCATTTTTCATCTGCTCTATTCAAGATCAAAATTCTAGATTGTAAAGTTAAATCCAAACCACTAGAATTATTTATCTTGTTCTTGTGTAACAATCTAGCGGATTAAAATCCCTAGAACTTAATCTCAAATCGCATTTAGCATTTGATCTTTTCATTGAAAAAATAGAAAAAGTTCATGTCGAATTTATTCTAGATTTGTAATAATTGATTTGAGATTAATCCCTTGTAACAGATACCGTTGTTGTAACACCTTTCAAGTTTAATAAAAGTTTTATTTAACTTGAATTTTGTTTCACCTTTTTATTCTGTATTTTATTCGATTAAACGATATTGTTTGCATTCAACCCCCCTTCTACAAACAAATTGGGACCTAACAAGATGTCAATACCGGTGGCTCTAAAAGCTGTCCCAAGTGCCTGGGTGAGATCGTGTGCAAACTGACTATAGATGGCGTGCATCGCATCCATCCTCCTCGTGATATGCCTCTACTGCGTCAAACTCAGCCCAGCTCCCATCTCTGCTCCTGCTACCTCCTGTTGCTGCTGCGACGAACCAGTCTCCTCTCCATATTGAGCTCTCCAGGCTGCTCTACGGCCATGTTGAGAACCTCCTGTTGTAGCTGCTTCCATAGGCACACCACCTGGTAAATGATCATATGAATAACCAAGCCCCTTAAGATCGGGCTTCCCTCCATACCACTCTTGCATGCTCTGCAGCGTAGAACTATCAATAGGAGCACTGGGAAGCTGAAGCTGATGTACTGGCCAATGAACTCCAACCGCCACGCACAACTTCGTCACAACTGACGCATACGGAATAACACCTGTATTACCTCCCCTCAAGAATCTCAAAATCCCCTGATATATCATCATCCCCAAGTCAATGGAATCACCCTGCAGAATACCCTGTAGAATATCCCACAGCAGACGAGCACGCTCCACAGTAATCTCATGCACATGCGAAGATGGCATGATTTTAGCACAAATAAACGAGTTTCAAGCCCGTGCAAACCTGTTCATGCATGACGCAGGGAATGTGGAGTAATCAGTAGTGTCCCTCTTGAACTTCCAATATGTCTCAGGCACACAGAGAGTAGCAACGATGAGATCCAAATCAAAGTCCTCCGGAGTCTTATCGTTTCAAGTGTCCTGACCCACCTTCCTTACGGGCTTCTCAATCACCACCCTGATAGCATCAGCACTTTACTCTATAGTCATCCCCCTCACCATCGTGAACCCATTCTTCTCCACCTTGGCATTCGCATAGAACTCCCGTGTAATACTCATGGGCACAGCAGCGGGTGCCTGACAAAAAAAACCTAGCCCATCTCGAGAAGCATCTTTAACAACTTACCATCCTTTCCTGATGGCAGAAAACCTCGCTCCTTAGCAATAGTCTTCGAGAGAAGCCTCGTGTACTCCTCCTCAGCCTCAGGAGTAGAAAACCTGGGCCTCACACCACCCGCAGATGAAGAGTCGGTGGTGCTGCTTCTAACTTGTGTTCTTTGTCTCTTGCGTGCCATCGGGATTGAAGAAGAAAGAATAAAAGCTTAAGTGTTTAGAGAGAATGTGTGTTGAGAGGTTGTGAATTGGTGGAGAAGTTGTGTGTAAGTGTATGTATTTATAGGTGGAGAGGTATGAATTCTATGAGGAAAAGAAGTGCGAATTGATTATGGAAATCGTGGGAATAAGGGAATTGATTAGGAGAGGGAATTATGGGAGGTGGAAGAGTAAAAATCGGGTTGGAATTGATTTTTTGGTTAAAAATCCCGATTTTACCTTAAAAATGCCTCTTTTTTGAACAGGGACCTGGCGCGGCCGCGCGCTAGGACAGCGCAGGCGCACTCACTTTTGGAAAATCGGCGCGGGCGCGCGCCTAGAACAGCGCAGGCGCGCTCTAGAACAGCGCGGGCGCGCTTGGCTACTAGAAAAATGGTGCGGCCGCGCGCTTGTTCAGCGTGGGCGCGCCTAGTTTCTGTAGTTGGCCCTGAATTTTTTTCCTTTTTCTGGTTTTTTTGTATTTTTCTCTTTTCTTCTTACTTCTTCTACCTACTAATGTACAACATACTTGGGTTGCCTCCCAAGAAGCGCTTCTTTTATATCGGTAGCTCGAGGTAGAATCTTGTGATCAAATGGACAATATAACGGCACTAACCACCTCGCGGTTTACCGTGTCACCATAATAATGCTTCAACCTCTGACCATTTACCTTGAATGCTTGGCCCGGATCATTCTCAAAAATTTCCACCGCTCCATGTGGAAACACAGTTTTGACAATAAACAGCCCTGACCATTTTGACTTCAACTTTCCACGAAAAAGACGGAGACGAGAGTTGAATAAAAGAACTTGCTGCCCCGGCATAAATGACTTGAGCACTAGACCCCTATCGTGCCACCTCTTGACTTTCTTCTTAGACATTTTGTTGTTCATATAATCTTGAAGTTGAAACTCGTCAAGTTCATTCAATTGAAGCATCCTCTTCTTTTTAGCCGCATCCAAGTCCAGATTCAACTTCTTCAAAGCCCAATATGCCTTATGCTCGAGCTCCACAGGCAAATGACACCCCTTAACATATACCAACTGAAACGGCGTCATTCCCAATGGCGTCTTATATGTTGTTCTATATGCCCAAACAGCTTCATCAAGCTTCAAAGACCAATCCTTCCTTGATGGACACACCACTTTCTCCAAAATGTGTTTGATCTCTCTGTTAGATACCTTAGCTTGACCATTCATCTGAGGATGATAAGCCGTAGCAATGCAATGATTCACATTATACCTTTTTATCATAGCAGTGAACTTGCAATTGCAAAAAGCGACCCCTCATCACTGATTATGACTCTTGGAGTTCCAAACCTTGTGAATATATACTTGTGAAGAAAATTAAGCACCACTTTCGCATCGTTCGTTGGAAACGCCTTAACTTTAACCCATTTCGACACGTAATCAACCGCCAACAAGATATACTGATTATTACAAGATGAGACAAATGGCCCCATGAAGTCAATTCCCCAAACATCGAAGACCTCAACCTCAAGAAGCATATTAAGAGGCATCTCATCCCTCTTAGACATATTACCCATACGTTGACATCGATCACATTTCAAAACGAACTGTTGAGCATCTTTAAACAACGTCGGTCAAAAGAAACCTGCTTGAAGAACACGAGCTGCTGTCTTTTCTCTAACATAATGTCCTCCATAAGCCGTTGAGTGGCAATCTCGCAAGATCCCCCCCGTTTTGCTGTAAGGAATACATCTCCTAATGATTTGGTCAGCTCCTTGGTGAAAAAGAAACGGCTCATCCCACATATACCACTTCACCTCATGTAGAAACTTCTTCCTTTAAGCATAAGATAAGTCGGGCGGCATGATATTACTCACAAGGTAGTTCATAATGTCTGTAAACCACGGTTCTTCTTCTTGCCCTCCAAACAGCTGCTCATCGGGAAAAGACTCATTTATCAATGTCTTGTCCAATGAAGTAGCATTAGGGTTCTCTAAACGCGAGAGATGATCAGCAATTTAATTTTCAGTTCCTTTTTTGTCCTTGATCTTTAGTTCAAATTCTTGGAGCAAAAGAACCCATCTAATCAATCTAGGCTTCGAGTCCTTTTTGAGACGAGATATTGGATTGCGGCTGTCACCTTAGTCCCAAGTAGGTAAGATCAAAATTTCTCAAAACCATAGACAATAGCCAAAAGTTCTTTCTCTGTAGTAGTATAATTCAGTTGGGCACCATTTAGGGTCTTACTAGCATAGTAGACCACATGAAATATGTTGTTCTTCCTTTTCCCGAGAACTGCTCCAACTACATAGTCGTTTGCATCGCACATCATCTCAAAAGGCTTTTTCCAATCAGGTGCAGTTATGACCGGTGCCGTGATTTGACTCTTCTTCAATGTCTCAAAAGCTGTAAGGCACTCGTTATCAAATTTGAAAGGAACATCTTTCTGTAACAGACTGCATAATGGCTTCAAAATTTTTGAGAAGTCTTTGATGAAACGCTTGTAGAAACCCGCATGACCAAGAAAACTACAAATTCTCTTAATAGAAATGGGTGGAGGAAGATTCTCAATGACTCCCACCTTGGCCTTATCCACCTCAAGATCCTTACTAGAAACTTTGTGCCCGAGAATGATGCCCTGTCGCACCATAAAGTGACAATTTTCCCAATTGAGAACCAGATTGGTCTCAACACACCTCTTGAGAACATGTCCAAGATTTTGCAAGCATTCATCAAAAGAATCGCCAAAGACTAAGAAGTCATCCATGAACACCTCCACATTCTGGCCAATCATGTTAGAAAAGATGGCCATCATAAATCTCTGAAATGTGGCTGACGCACCACACAGACCAAAAGAAACTCGTCTGAAGGCGAAAGTACCAAATGGACAACTGAAGGTAGTTTTCTCCTGATCTTCTGGAGCGATACAAATCTGATTGTAACCCGAATAGCCATCCAGAAGACAATAGTACTCATGACCGTCTAACCTGTCAAGTATCTGATCAAAGAAGGGCAAGGGGAAGTGATCCTTCCTAGTGGCTTTGTTTAGCTTCTTGTAGTCCATGCAAACTCTTCACCCCGTGACTGTCCTTGTAAGAATAAGCTCATTCTTCTCATTTGCTACCACAGTAATTCGACCTTTCTTTGGCACACATTGAACCGGGCTTACCCATGAACTATCAGAGATAGGGTAGATGATCCCTGCATCTAGCCACTTAAGAATTTCTTTTTTCATTACTTCCTTCATGATAGGATTAAGTCTTCTTTGCTGCTCAACCGTAGGTTTGCTACCTTCCTCTAGCAGAATTTTATGCATACAGTAAGAAGGGCTGATTCCCTTGATATCTACTATAGTCCATCCAATTGCTGATTTGAAGTCTCTCAGAATCCTCAAAAGCTTTTCCTCATCAGTACCTGAAAGGTCAGATGCAATAATAACAGGTAGAGTAGATGCATCACCTAAAATGCATACCTCAAATGTTCAGGTAAAAGCTTAAGCTCAAGAGTGGAAGTTTCCTCAATAGAAGGCTTGAGGCGTTTAGAAGCTTTGTTCAATTCCTTCATTCCAAGAGATTCAAAAGGCATATCAATTTTCCTTTTCCAAGGAGAAGCATTCAAATATTGCAATTGTTCTTCCTCTTCGTCATCTTCACTATCTGAATTCCCCAATAAGGCTTTTTCTAAGGCATCTGACCTTAGCAATTGATCAAGTTCCGAGGTGACCACCGAATCGACCAACTTCACTTTTAAGCACTCCTCATTATCAGTAGGGAATTTCATAGCATTGAACACATTAAAAGTAACATCCTGATCCAGAACTCGCATGGTGAGCTCACCCTTCTGCACATCTATCAAGGTTTGGCCAGTCGCCAGGAAAGGTCTTCCCAAGATTATGGGAATCTTCTTATCCTCCTCGAAATTAAGAATTATGAAATCGGCAGGAAAGATGAGTTTATCAACCTTGATCAAGACATCCTCCACAATACCTCGCGGATATGTAATAGAACGGTCGACCAACTACAAGGTCATATAAGTCAGTTTGGGATCAGGTAAATTCAACTACTTGAAAATTGACAAAGGCATCAGATTGATGCTAGCTCCCAAGTCACATAAGCATCTGTCAAAAGACACTGTTCCAATAGTACATAGAATAGTGAAGCTTCCTAGATCTTTAAGCTTCGGAGGCAACTTCTGTTGCAGCACAGCACTGCATTCCTCCGTGACAACGACTGTCTCTAAATCATCTAGCTTCACCTTCCGAGAGAGAATACCTTTCATAAACTTTGCATAACTAGGCATCTACTCGAGAGCCTCGGCGAAAGGTATGTTGATATAAAGTTTCTTGAACACCTCCAGAAACTTCTCAAATTGCTTGTCCAGCTTTTTCTTCTGCAGCCGCTTGGGAAAAGGCGGTGGAGGATAGATATGTTTCTCCCCTGTATTACCCTCAGGCGGAGTGTGCTCAACAGTAGTCTTCCTTGGTCCCACTTCTTCGGCCTGCTGCACTAATTCTTTCTCAGCCCCAACTTCTTCAATCAACTCTTGAGTTTGTTCGGGATTCGTAACCTTTCCAGACCTTAAAGTGATTGCCTACCTGCTCCTTAGCTTCCCTCTTTCCTGACACTTCAGTGTCACTAGGTAATGTACCAATTTGATTTTCCAAGGTCTTGATAAAAACATCTTGACTCTTGCACATAAGCTTCAACTCCTCTAATTCAGATTTTTCATTGGCTTGTTGTAGCTGGAGTTGCTGTCTAGGTGCGTACTGTGGTTGCTGAAAACCAGGGGGGTTGTACTATTTAGCTGGGTACTGCTGTTAAGGCTGTTGAACCGCATTCTGAGCATTGCTCCAACCGAAATTAGGATGATTGCGGTTGTTGGGATGATAGGTGGATAGCACTGGTTGCTGCGATTGCTGGAAGTTGCTCACGAACTGAGCTGATTCACTAGAAATTATGCACTGATCAGTCTCATGGGCACCAGCAAAAAGCTCACAGACACTAGCAATTTGATTTACTCCATAATTAGCCAAAGTGTCCACCTTCATCGTCAAAGCCTTAAGTTGGGCAGCGATAGCAGTAGCTGCGTCCAACTCCAGAATTCCTGCGACTTCCCCTGAGTCAGTCTCTGGGAAGGATTATGGTACTCATTAGCAGCCATCAGTTTAATAAGTTCATAAGCTTCATCGTAGCTCTTAGCCCACAAGGCTCCTCCTGATGTTGCATCAAGTATGGGTCTAGAACTAGCACCCAATCCATTATAGAAGCAATTAATAATCATCCAATCAGGCATGTCATGGTGTGGGCACTTCCTTAGTATCTCCTTATATCGATCCCAAGCTTCACACAGAGATTCCCCTGTTTACTGAGCAAACTTGGTAAGAGCATTCCTGATTGCAGCAGTCTTCGCCATGGGGAAGAATTTAGTGAGAAACTTTTGCACAAGATCCTCCCAAGTGGTGATAGATCATGCTGGCAGAGAGTGTAACCGGCACTTAGCCTTGTCCCTCAGAGAAAATAGGAACATGCGTAGCTTGATAGCATCTTCAGTCACATCATTGAATTTGAAAGTATCGCAGATCTCGATAAAATCCCTGATGTGCATGTTGGGGTCTTCAGTAGGAGAACCCCCAAACTGAACTGAGTTCTGTATCATCTGAATCGTGCTTGACTTGATCTCAAAAGTGTTAGCCCTGATGGCCGGTCTGATGATGCTTGACTGAATGTCATTAATCTTAGGCTGAGAATAGTCCATCAAAGCCTTCAGATTTTCTGCTTGATCTCCCATCGCTACTACAACTGGTTCTTCGACTTTCTCTTCTTCTTCTACCTTCTTTTCTTCCTCAAAAACTTTCTTACAAACTACCACAACTTCTTCCTCGGCTTTATCCAGTGTTCTCTTATGAGTACACGAACGCGTATGCAAACACCCTCGCTAGAGTACCTGAAATAAGACAAGGAAATAGATAAGTAACAATGTCCGAGTCAATAAACTTTAACGATCACTGATGGCAAGCACATAACTATCAATTAACACTGCAGTCCCTGGTAGCGGCGCTAAAAACTTGTTAGTCGCTAAACACGCGCTAATAATACACGCAAGTATACGAGTTCACAAGTAGTATAGAATCTTTTCTAGTTCATTCCCACAGAGACTGTATTGGTTAATTAATTAATTCGCGCACTTAAGCAACAATTTATGGTTATTATTCAATGCAAAGATGATAACGCAGTGAGGTTGTTTATAACTAAGAATTAAACTAATAATTATAACTACGATAATAAGATTGATTGAATTAATAAGTATGACAAACATGGGATTCTAACTTCATTAAATACTTCATTCAATAGCCTTATTGTTCTTAACCTTAGCATGCAATGGTGATGACACTAATCAGATAACACGAAACCGATAAACGCCAACTTTCATTGCATGACTACCATACTACCAGATATCCACAAAAGAGATAGAAGCTGAATAGACACCAATTATATTGAGACCCTATATGTCTATAGAATTTGACAACATAACGGTTTAAGCACAAGTTATCTATCTTGATTATACAGGGCAAGTAAGATGGTTAAAATTACCTACGAATCATGCATGACAATACATGAACCTATACTAGCATGGCAAATTCTAAATCCTTAAATTCACTTTTGCTTCATTAAAAATTAACACACTATCTTATAAGTTCGCGACGCTCATAAGACGAATACGCACAACCAACACTAGGATATCATACAATCACCACAAATTAAGGCATCAAACAATTTAACTAAATAAATCCATAATAAATCGGCTAGAAACCCACGATAATGATTAGCCCATAATCGGACTCATCATCAATGTGGGTTCCAATGAAAGCATGGCATATAAAACGTAGTATTTATAACGAATAAATAAAACCAAGTACAAACAAGAGTATAGGTTCAACAAAACAAGAAATGAGCATCCAAGATTATAACTCAAAACAAAGATTCACAAGAATAAACTAGATCGTCTTCGCCTTTGTTGAATTATAATATAGGTCTCTCGTCATCTTCTCCTTGTGCTCTGGTAAGTCTCCTTATTAAAAAACGATCTTGAGTTATCAATATATAGCAGTCCAATCAACCCAGGAGTCCAGAAAATAGAATTGTAATAGAATCAGGATTTTATTATCCCGATACGGCGCGGCCGCGCGCTTCATCAGCGCGGGCGTGCTGGCTTTCTGTACTTCGGCGCGGCCGCGCGCTTGCTCAGTGCGGGCACGCTAGGCTTCTGCCAGAAACAATTTCTTTTCTTTTTCTTTATCTTGCAGCTCCTAGCCGGCTTCAACGAGCTTTTATTCCAACACCACCTTGACACCATATTAGCACCAAAATAATGATAATTCACCTGATTCACAGATTAATGCCTGAAATGCAGAAACACTAGAAAACACGTTAAAACACTTACAAACTTGAGTACAAATGCATCAATCCAAAGCTTATTAGAGCATAATAAAGTGTCATAAATGTCACTCAACAAGTATGCCACAAATGTTATTTAGCATACTTATTGGAATAACATGTTTGCACAGCATATGCCTTTCCATGTTAACCATCATGTGCATGATAATTCTGCAAATGATGAATGGTTTTAAGGGTTCTACTCAATTGACTAAGGATGAATCTCAAATACCTAAGTCAAATAAGGACAAGCCTAAAAAACCCAAGAAAAAGGCTAACAAAACGGGACCCAAGGAAACTTGGGTACCAAAATCAACTTGATTTGATTTTGTTGTGTGCAGGAAAACAGAAAGAATCTTTAGTATTTGGATAGTGGGTGCTCAAGGCACATGACTGGAGATTCTACCCTGCTCACTGAGTTCACGGAGAGAGCTGGCCCAAGTATCACTTTTGGAGATGACAACAAGAGTTATACTGTGAGATATGGCTTGATTTTAAAAGATAATGTCATCATTGAGGAAGTTTCCCTAGTGGATGGACTCAAGCACAATTTGTTGAGTATCAGCCAGCTTTGTGATAAGGACAACTCAGTAACATTCACTTCTGAAGCCTATGTTGTGACCAACAATAAAAACAACAAAGTGGTTCTCACTGATGTGAGAAAAGGAAATGTGTATCTAGCTGACTTCAACTCATAAAATGCAGGATCTATCACTTGTCTCTTTAGCAAGGCAACTTGAGATGAAAGTTGGTTGTGGCACAAGAAGCTGTCCCATCTTAACTTCAAGACTATGAATGAACTAGTCGGGAAAGATTTGGTAAGAGGTATTCCTCAAGTGGAATTCTCTAAGGATGGATTGTGTGATGCCTGTCAGAAAGGAAAACAGATCAAAACATCATTCAGAAAGAAACTTGATTCAATAACTGAAGAACCTCTATAACTACTGCACATGGATTTATTTGGACCAGTCAATGTGTTGTCCATCTCAAAGAAAAGATACTGCCAAGTAATTGGGGATGATTTCTCAAATTTCTCTTGGACATATTTTCTCAAATCAAAAGATGAAGCTAATGAAATCATCATCAATCACATAAGGCAAGTTAACAATCATCCTGATTTCAAAGTTAGAAGAATCAGGAGTGATAATGAAACTGAGTTCAAGAATTCTGTAATGAGATTGTTTTGTGAAAAGAATGGGATCATGCATGAGTTTTCAGCAGCAAGGACCCCACAACAAAATAGAGTGGTGGAAAGGAAGAACAGATCTATTATTGAAGCTGCAAGAATAATGATAGAGGAATCAAAGTTGCCAACATATTTTTGGGCAGAAGATGTAAATACTGCATGCTACACTCAGAATATCTCTTTGGTGAATAAAGCAAAATGCATGACACCCTATCAATTATTCAATAACAGGAAGCCAACATTAAACTTTCTTCATGTTTTTGGCTGTAAATGCTATATCTTAAGGACTCAAACTGATCAAGTGGGAGTATTGATGGGAGTATTGCATCTCTCACTACTCAGTCGCACATTATTTCATATTTGAAGCGCTTGGGTGTTGATTTGTATGTTAGAGAATCAAGTGGTAGCATTGCAAATTTAAAAGTGGAAACTAATCTTGTTTTAAGGGTTATGGAAGCTCAGAAAAGTGATACAGGTTTGGAAGCTATTAGATCCGAGGTGGCAGGTGGAACGAAAACACATTTTTGTGTTGTAAGGAAGGTGTGATATGGTTGGGTGGAAAATTGTGTGTGCCCGCAGACCTGACAATTCGTGAGGAAATTTTGAAGGAGCTCATAGTTCTTCATTCTCTATTCATCCAGGTTCCACTAAGATGTATGGAGATTTGAAGAAGCACTTTTGGTGGAGTGGAATGAAGGGAGACATAGCTGAATTGGTAGGAAAATGTCTTACATGTTAACAAGTGAAGATAGAGCATCAGAGGCCTAGTGGATTGTTGTAGCAGCTAAATGTTCCAATTTGGAAGTGGGAAAATATTACTATGGATTTCGTGACTCATTTGCCGAGAACCTTCAGGAAGAATGATGTCATATGGGTGGTGGTTGATAGACTTACTAAGTCCACTAATTTCTTACCTATTAAGGAGACTACTCATGTTCATGAGTTGGCCGAGATTTTTCAGCGTGATATTGTTAGACTTCATGGTGTGCCTGTATCGATAGTTTCTGATAGGGATATGAGATTTACATTACGTTTTTGGAAGGGATTCCAACAGGCTTGGGGTACGAGGCTTAATTTTAGTATAGCTTATCATCCACAGACTGATGGAAAAATCGATAAGGACGATCCAAACATTGAAGGATATGTTGAGGGCATATGTTTTGGAGTGGATAGGTGATTGGGATAAGTATTTGTATCTGGTTGAGTTTGCATACAATAATAGTTGGCACGCGAGTATAGGTATGCCACCATTTGAGGCTTTATATGGTAGGAGGTGCAGGGGCACCATATTCTTGGGTTGAGGTTGGTGAGAGGGTCATTGAATGACCAGAGTTAGTTAGAATCACTAATGAGAAGGTAGAAAAAGTTAAAGCAAGTTTAAAGGATGCTCGATCGCGCTAAAAGAGTTATGCGTACCAACACCGGAAGTTTGGTGGATTTGAACCGGGTGATCTTGTGTTCTTGAAGGTTTCTCCTTGTAAGGGTGTGAAGCGTTTTGGTATGAAGGGGAAGCTTAGTCCGAGGTATGTTGGACCTTTTGATGTTTGTTAGTCGCTAAACACGCGCTAATAATTCACGCAAGTATACGCAATCGTAAGTAATATAGAATTATTTCTAGTTCATTCCCACGGAGACTGGTTTAGGTTAACTTTGTGATTTATGCACTTATGCACTTATGCAACACTGATATGGCTATTATTCAATGCTAAGACGAATAACAAATTGGGTTTGATTATACTATGATTAACTATTGAAAATTATACTAGAGAACATGAACTAAGAGATTAAAGAGAGTTGAATAATATATGACACAAACATGGGCTTCTAACTTCATTAAATACTTCATTTAATAGCCTTTTCGTTCTTAACCTTAGCATGTAATGGTGATGACACTAATCAGATAACACGAAACTGATAAACGCCAACTTTAGTTGTACGAATACCATACTACTAGACATCCACAAAAGAGATAGAAGCTAAATAGAGACCAATTATATTGAGACCCTATATGTCTATATAATTTGTCAACATAACGGTTTAATGCACAAGTTATCTATCGTGATTACATAGGGCAAGTAAGATGGTCAAAATTACCTATGAATCATGCATAACAATAACACATGAACCTATGCTAGCATGGCAAGTTCTAAATCCTTAAATTTACTTTTGCTTCATTCAAGATTAACACGCTATCTTATAAGTTCGCGACGCTCACAAGACGAATAAGCATAACCAATACTAGGTTATCATACAATCACCACACACTAAGACATCGAAATAAATTAACTAAAGAAATCCATAAATAAATCCGCTAGAACCCCACGATAATGATTAGCCCATAATCGGACTCATCATCAACGTGGGTTCCGATGAAAGCATAATATAATAAACGTAGTCTTTATAAACAATTAATAAACAAAGTACGTAATCCAGAGTATTAGGTTCAACAAAAAAAGAAACGAACATCCAAGATTACAACTTAAAACAAAGATTCACAAGAATAAACTAGATCTTCTTCGCCTTCATTGAATTGTGCTATAGGTCTTCTTGTCATCTGTTGTGCAAGACATGCCTGTATCATAACAAGACTAAGTCATATTGACAACCCTAAGATTAGTTGTATTGTAACCTTAATCTGTAATTTATACTTGTAACACTTAATGTCTGTAAAATATAAATGGAGCAGACTGAAGCATTTTTCCCTAAACAGTGTCAAGCCTAAGAATTCTATCTGGAAGAAGATCAAGAAGGTCATGCCTCAGAAGAATTATGAAGAAGCTTGGAGTTGAATAATTTTGTTTGGTGAAAAACATTCTAAGTCAAGATCTCTACAAATCACAGAATTAGTGTTATAGAGAAGTCATTTGAGAACTCAGAAAGACCTATCGAGAACTCAGGAATTGTCTATCGAGAAATCAGGAAATGCTATTGGGGATATCGATAAGTCGGATACCCATTCGAGAACTCAGAGATATCGACAAGTATACATTCATTAGAGAACTCTGAGTTATCGATAAGCCAAAGTCCATTAGAGAACTCTGAGTTATCGATAAACCAAAATTCACTAGAGAACTCAGAGTTGTCGATAAGTCAAGTCAACAATGAAGTTTCAGAGATATCGACAAGCCAACATGCCTATCGAGATGTTGAGTTCTCTACAGCTTAATTGGAGATCTCGAAGTGAAGAAATATCTCTAAGTACAGAATTGCAGAACAGTTCAATATCCAAGGTTGCAAATCAACAAACAATTCACACAGCTGGATTGACAAGTCTACAAAAAGCAGCTTGAGAGATGTGCAAGATTAATGGTGAAGATTAACTGACAAAGGAGGATCAACCAATACACAGTGGATGAAGATATGCTAATCTAGATATGGAAATCTCACTTTTCCTTTAAATAGAAGTGATTAGTGATAGGTTAGAAAAGTGATTAGCACTTCTTATTGTTCACTGTGTAAATCAAAGTTAACTATCATATAAAGTTAACTGAGGTCCTTTGTTTAAGATAGGACTGAATAGATTAGAAATTGTATTCTCTCTCAAGAAAGAAGCTAAGTTCTAAACCACGAACTTAGAGATTTTGTAGCAAAACACTGCTTGATTTTTAATATAAAATTAAGTGAGTTTTGAAGATCTTTGTTTTACATATTTGCATTGTTATTTATGTTTAACATCTATTCTACAAAATCATTGATAACAACCAACTGCTAAACCCAAAGTCGATCAAAAAGTAAATATTTAAGCCAAAACACATTCACCCCCCCCGGTGTTGTATTCATATCTAACAAGTGGTATTAGAGCAAAATCTGAAAGTAAACAGATTAGATCTTGGAAAAATGAATACATAGAAAATCAGTAGTATCAAGATTCCTCCCTTTGATAAGGCCAACTACACTTTATGGAAAAAGAAAATATTGCTGTTTATAAGAATGGCCAATCACCTTTACATTCAGATCCTCAAGAATGGGCCCTTCACTCCTATGGTTAGAGTTGAGGAAACCACAGATGGAGACATGGTTATTCCAGCTCATTATGCTCCCAAGGATGCCTCTGAGTATACTGAAACTGAAATAGAGAAAGTTTCCCTAGACAGTGCTTTGCAACTGATACTAATTGAGTCACTTGACAATGTAATGTATAATAACATTGTCAACTGTGACACTGCTAAACAGATCTGGGAAAAGATTAAGATACTCTGTGAAGGAACTGAGGAGGTTAGGTCAAATCAAAGAAGGATATTGATTTCTCAGTATGAGGGTTTTATGGCTAAACCAAAGGAAGGTATTACTGATGTGTTTGAAAGGTTTAATAAACTGATAAATGACTTGCAGCTTCATGATAAATTTTATGATGTTGAAGAAGTGAATTTGAAGTTCTTGCTTACTCTCCCTGATCATTTGGAACAAAAGATCTCTGCAATCAGAGAAGGAAGGGATTTGAGTAGAATCACACTGGAAGTGCTCTATGGGGTTCTGAAAACTTATGAACTTGAAATGATTCAAAAGAAATCATTAAGGGCTGGTCAAGGATATGTAATGGATGGATCAAGTGCACTAATTGTGAATGATGGCCAGACCTCTAATGATGAACAAAGATCCCAAACTCCAGAAATTTCTACAAGTGAGAAAAGAGTCAATGATACTAAAGAGCAAATCATACTGGAATTGGATGAAGAAGATGAGTTCTACACTCTTGATGAGCTTGATGAGCTAGACAAATCAATGGCTTACTTGGCTAGAAAATTCTCTAACATTAGAGTGAAGAAACCAAGATTTTTCAAGAGCAGAGGACAGTCCTTCAACAAAGACAGCAGTTAAAAGGAAAAGGGAAGTACACTCCTGATAGCAAAACTGGCTACAAAACTGGATCTGTTGATAGATCATACATAAGGTGCTTTAACTGTGATGAGTTGGGCCATTTTGCTACAGAATGTAGGAAACCCAAGAAGGCAAAGAAAGACAAAGCCTATCTTAGATTTGAATTTAGTTTTTCTTGGTAGATTTGAATTTAAATTTTGAATGGTCCAACAATATTTAATTTTGGATTGGATTTTATAAAACTCTATGCTAACTCAAGTGTTGTCATTCCTCTATATTACTTATTATTTGGGACTTATATACATAAAAAAAATTGAATAATGCTAAATGTATCAAAATAATTTCTAAAATAGCTGTCAAAAAATATATGAGATGTTTTAATTAATTGACTCATATTAACATGTAGGGTCTCTGACATCCCATATTTTGAGAAAATCTTTTTATAAACTCTGAAATTATTGTAAAAAATTAATCTCCGCGTTCTTGGTATGTATATTTAGATACTTTCTTTTTCTTATTTCTTAGCTACGCAAAAGATGGGAGAATTATTTGATATACCTTACAAAAAGAGTGATTCCACATTTTATATTATTTTAGAAAAGGTTTGGAAATAGAGCTGTTATAAAATTGCAGGTTCAAATATGAATTGTAGGTGACCGTTGTTAGAAATAGAATAAAGAAAGAGAAATAAGAAAATTAGGAGGCTGTTGGAAAAGGCCCAAATAAATTGACTTAGGAGTTCATTTAATATTAGTTAAACTGAGGAGTCTGTTTAGAAACACTTGGAGTTGCTCTTACATGCAATATTTTTGTGTCCACATGATCTAGGTAATTGTCCATGGCCTCACATGATCTAGGTAATTGTCCATGGCCTCACATGATCTAGGTAATTGTCCATGGCCTTACTGTTATTAGTTCTATATATGTGGTTTCTCATCTATCATGTACAACCATATTTTATTTCAATATATATATATATATATATATATATATATTAAACATGTGTTATTTAAGGCTATCCTGGCATACGCTATGTATGCGTCACTCATATACGTCACTCATATATTTACATAAATATTTTTATTGATATTGATGGTCTTGTATGAGTATCATATGGAATCTTGTTAAATTTTAAAAAATATCAATAATACATATATATTTAACATGTGTTATTATATAAACATAACGACATGTGCACATTATTATAGATATCCTTTTTTATGCAACCTGTGTTTTGTACTGATAATTTAATTATATATTTGATTAAGATTATTATTGTTTTGTCTAGTTTTGTTCTTACGCGTGGCTTGTTTAATTTTATAATATTAATGGACTTATTTAAGTTGTGACATGTTTTATAATTATTTTGTAATATATTTAAATTACATATGTCTTTTAAGTTTTTTTAAAATTAATTGAGTTGTTATATACATATTAAAGGATAAATATGTCCAAGTGAGTATATACATGTTTAGCCAAACTAAAATTTGTTTTAGTTAATTTATTTGTTACTTGTTTTGTTTTTGTTTTGACTTGTAATAGCTAATTAAAAGAACGGTTTGTTTAGTGTGTGTCAATGGATACATGATAAAAGAAAATATGACAGATGAATTATAAAAATTTTATTAGTAAAAATTTTTGTTAATGCACTAATATTAATAAACTCTTCCCCAATATTTCGAGGAACACCTCTACCTACACTAAACATATGCCCATGTACAGGTAATAGAAAAATCCATAAGCAAGTGAAGCTCACTCGCTGTTATCCAACGATGAAAACAAGTCTTTCTTACTGCTCCAAGTGAAGAAGGTGAAGAAGCTGTTTTACTCTAGGACATCACATGGCCCCTTCCACAGTTATAACTCCTGCTTCACTTACACTGATCCTCCTTCTCTCTCTAGAATTTTGAGGTTGGTTTTTGTTTATAGTGAATTTTATATTTGATTTATTGATTATTAAATGTGGGTTTGTTTTGTTTTGTTTTTAGGTGAATTTTAACAATGATGGAGGATGGGAGTGTGTTCAAGTCAATTTTTGCAATTTTGCAGTGGTGGGGTTTTAATGTTCCTGTCATTATCATCAACAAATGGATCTTTCAGGTCTTTTTCTTTATTCTCTTTCTCAGTTTCTTATTTATTTTGTTTATGGATTTTTTTTTTATTTTTTTTGTTAAATTTCCAGTTTTTGAATGCTTGTGTTATAATTCATTTTTTTTCTTGCATTTGAATTTTTGTGTGTTAAGTGGTGAGCTGTTAGTTTTCGAGCTTTATTTTTTTTGCCCATTAAAGACATTGTTGTGTGAAGATGAGAGATGAGTATAGGGTTTGATAATGTAAGTTGTTACTTTGTATGTTTTCAGTTAAATTAGTAAGATGATCTAGTGATCAAGAGCGCTTTCATTTGCCTTTGCAGCACATGCTCTTAGGTACATTTTGTAGTGTGCTCCAAGTGGCCGGTGGATAACTTATTTTAGCTGTTAAAGTTGAGGTTTTTATTTGTTAATGTATGGGAGAGGAAATTTATAAGTGTTTGGGTCTCTTTCCTTAACCGCCTTCTTATTTAACTTTAAAAGGTGCCTGGACCTGATTGAGAACTATATAGAAGGGAAAGTCTTAGGTTTGGTATCAGGGTTACATGGATGTATCTAATTGAGTGTTCAGGGCACTATAATTCTATGCAGTAAAGAGAAAATGTACTGTATATATTTCATTGCATTAATTGTGGAGAAAGCAGACAAGAGTATCTGTAAGTTTTGGCGTTAGTCATAGTTGTTTTCAGACAGTAGATATGTTTTAATTATGTAGGTAATTGATGTTTTCGGCTTTAAAAACACTACCATTTACCAGGTGGTTGAGCTTGTTTACTATAAACCGCGGCTCAAGTTTCTTTCTTATATACACGATTTCATGCTAATATTCAGGTTTTTGAATTTTGATAGTCTTTAAATAAACAGAAACTGGAATTTCAATTCCCTTTGTCAGTATCGTGTATACACTTTATATGCTCGGCTATTGGTGCATTCGTTGTTATCAAGGTGCTGAAGCTTAAGCCTCTTATTATTGTTGAATCTGAAGATCGTTGGAAAAAGAATATTTCCCATGTCCTTCGTGTTCTGTATCAATATAGTTTTGGGGAATGTGAGTCTACGTTACATTCCCGTTTCTTTTATGCAAACCATAAAGTCGTTTACACCAGCAACCACAAATTAGCCTCTTAATCATGTCGACCTATTCACCCTTTCCATTCTTGAATCCTTCATCTTGTTAACTTGTCTATTTTGATGAATTTTAAACAGTGTTTTTGCAGTGGCTGGTCTGGAGAAAATACTTTGACTGGCGAATTTGGGCATCTTTGGTTCCGATTGTTGGCGGAATACTTCTCACTTCTTTGACAGAACTAAGCTTTAACATGCTTGGATTTTGCGCCGCCTTATTTGGATGCCTTGCTACTTCAACCAAAACTATACTTGCTGAGTTGCTCCTTCATGGCTTTAAATTTGACAGGTATCATCTCACCACCATCTTCTTTGTTTTCATTCCTTGCAACTTAAAAGACAATTTAAACACATTTCTTTTTCACTTTCTCTAATGAGTAAAAAAATTCCCAAAAAGTGAGGTGTTGGTTTGTGATTGGTTGATTGCTCATCAATGTGATGGACCCCACGTGCGTTAATATGAGTCCCACCAATTAAAACATGCCATCTTTATTTTGGGAGTTATTTTTGTACCTCTAGCACTACTCTTTTCTAATTGAATGGTTCATTACTTCTTTAACATTTTGCAAACTTATTTACTTGGATTTTTAATGCATAGGTACTCATAAACAGTAATCTAAGTAATATTCTATCTAATTGGATTTTTTTTGTTTTAATTTCTTCAGTTTAATATATTTCCAACCTGGAATGAGATTGCAGAACTCAGTGTCACTTGACTACTTGCCAGACCATATGTCATGTACGCTTATTTATTATATTTTCTGAAGTTGTGTATGAACTATTTGAACTTGATATAATAAATAAAAAGCCACTATTCTCGTTGCTTAATTAATTTCTAATGTAATTCGTGCTGGGCTCTCAGATATAGTTCTCTCTTTAGAAGATTTCGTGTGTTTTCTTTAAATTTGAAAGTCTATTAAAAACTAGTATTTAAGATAGTCTATTAACTAATTGAGCTATTGAAATTTAGGATATCAATTGGTCTGAGGTCCGGGTTTCAGGTGGTATCCTTCAACTGCTCATGTGTATCTTTATTCGTCAAGTTTAAGGGGTTTTTAGGCTACAACTTTTCGCATTAGTGGCTATCTACTGGCTTTTGCCTAGCTTGGTAACTGTTTTATTGAAGGACATATATGAATCTAGGATGCGAAATTAATATGTTGATACATGGGACCCTGAAATTGAGTATTATGATGCTAAGGAGTGGTCTATTATACAAAGTAATGCTTATCTTTTGAGGTTTTTTCTCTTTAGGTAAAACGAGGTCTTGTCTACTGGAAAATGATAGTTTCCTATATTTGATTTATGAGTGGAGTCTAGCCTTGTTACACCGTAATTGTTCTGTGTGGCTACATCAGTTTTGATGTTAAGTTGTATAAAAAACACTTCTATGCCCTTTAACATACTTTATAGTTTATAGAGACTTTGTAAATAAAGAGGTGGCAAGAGTATAAGAAGCATTTGTAAATTGCAGATGTTTGGTTCCATCAATTATCTAGTATTTGCACCATATAATAGATAGTTGCAGGATATATATGAATGATCAGATACGTATGTTTGGTATTTGCATTAGTGCATCAAATAGATATTGCTACGTAGCACCTAACTGGTTTTATTAAGAATTGAAAAAAAAATATTAAAATTTTACTAGGTTCATACAAGAAAATAAAGCAGGACGGCAGGCCAAGTCAACTAAAGTAACTCAGATAGTGATACTAAGATTAATTAGCAGCCTACGGCAAGCTCTTACTCCAATTATTTTGGGTATCAACTCGCGTTACTCTAACACTCTTGATTCTTTGTTGATGGACAAAGAATCAGTACATGTATACTTCCCATTTTCTCCTACTATGAGATTTCGTCTAACCTAAACTGAATCGCATGACTCCTTGTAAATGTGTAGCTATTATGTCTCTCGCATAGTATGCAAGCAACTGACAGTTTTGAAAGTCTTGGTTGTCCTCACTGTATAATAATAGTACATTGTTCTTTCAATACCAATGATTGATAATAAATATTCATTTCCTGCATTCTGGGTCCATCAGAAGTCGGAGATCTTATCGATACTACTTTGGATAATTATAGTATATTCTGCCTTGACTCCTATATGACAACTAAGTATACATTGATATATCATATGTACATTTGGATGAAGAAATTTTCATTATTTGATTTATTATCAAAATATTACTATTATATAATTGCTTAACTAAACTTGATCCACAAATTATGTGTAGAGTGTGTCGACTAAATTAAAAAAAAAAACTTATCCACTAGGTAGAGGTATTTATTTTCGTCATGTTGAATTATTACTATTACTACAGAGTTGACAAAAATCATTTCTTTGACCTTTTTTTAGGAAACTAGAACAAGCTGGTACTTTATTCAATTAGGAATTTGACAAGTAGCATTCAGTATCAATTTTTTTTAATGTAGCTTCTATGTGGAAAATCATAGTTTAATCTCGGATACAAAATTTGGATATAATCTTGGGTCTGAACTCTAAAGCACCGCTAGAGTTAAAATTTATTTGGTGACTCAAAACCTATACATTACTATTTAACAAAAACATTTTCTGCAACTATGATTTTGGCAAGAAGCATTGTTCGTGTATGGTTATTAATTTTGTTGATGACGCTGATAAAATATTCCGTTCACTGTCTGTAGTATAAATACTGTGTACTACAGGGCACCTTTTGCAACTATGATCTTGGCGGTACCGGCCCTACTGCTGGAAGGGACTGGCGTATTACACTGGGTCCAAACATGCCCCTCTCTTCTCTCCTCACTTGTGATCATTTTTGGCCCAGGAATGATGGCTTTCTGCCTTAATTTCTCTATATTTTACGTGATTCACTCTACAACTGCTGTCACGTTTAATGTTGCTGGAAATATGAAGGCGAGGCATCATGTTTGCAGGTTCATTATAATCTTCCATAAAACAGAGAACTGATTGTCATCATTCATAGGCAACATACTATTATATTTATTAGATCATGCTTTCAGAACTAGTTTGAATGCCTATTACCTGGTTCTTTGCAAACAAATAGCATTTGATTGTAATACGTCACTTTTATAATCTGATTTGACAGAACCAAATGGACCTGTGGTAGAGAAATAGTAATGATTTACAAGTTTTCTGAATACATGCTTGCAAATTTAATGTAACATCATTTGTTTGTACAAGGGAAAAGATATACCCTACTGAAGGGATGAAAATTTTGTTAATCTTACAAGAATGCACAAGTGATGATTGTGAACAATCAGGAAATAGCTAAACCTATAAATTGTCATCAACTTGTAGTCAACGAGTTTTTGTTCTTGTTAACAGGTTGCTGTTGCTGTTACATATTCAGGAACCCGATCTCCCTTATGAATGCTGTCGGATGCACAGTGACACTTGTTGGATGTACATTGTATGGGTATATAAGGCATTTGCTCTCCCAACAGCTACCAGCAACTCCTAGGACACCAGAAACTCCGCGAAATCGTATAGAGATGGCTCAGCTTATAAAAGATAAATTAGATGATAAAGTTTAATGTAATTAGTCAAAATATTATGCTTCCGGCCCTGGGAAAATAGTAGTAGGTATAAATAGAAACAGTCTGAAACACCCGGCTACATTCGTGTATTTCTTGTGTAGATTAATGAAGCAAATCTTAGTTCTTCCTATTCTCATTTTCATCATCCCTTTGCACCTCCTGCCTGGAAAATTAGTGTCAGGACTAGAGATATTAAAGAAGCAATCTGAAATGCTCTGTTTCTTAAATCTATGTTGCAGTTCTCTATTTTCTAGTTGTGTTTTTATTTGCTAGTTATAACTTACGTGGGAGTAGTTTTTAAAGGCATTGTAAGAAAGCCAGGATTTGAAGGGAATGTTGGGCTTGTTGAGCAGGCCTAATTCCACATTAGTATGATAGTTCGTTTTGGGCCGAACCCGCACGAGTTTGTTTTTGGACACCTTCTAAAAGGCCTCATACTAATTTGAGTTGTCTGACCGCTTATATTCTAGCAAACTGTCTCGTCCCTCCCACAAAGGATGTGGGATAACTTCTAACAATCTCCCTCTTCACACATCGGGCCCGATACCTGTCAATTCTGCTTCCTTCAGTGTGACCAGACTCTCTCTCGACCCATACTGAAAGTCCATCAGGCTATTTGCCCCCCTAGACCAATACTGGAAGGCCCGTCTGCCTTTTCCTTCAACCCACTCTGGGGCAAGCTCATCTACATCTTCCTAGATCACTTCTGGAGTCCGGTTGCCTATTATTCTAGCAAACTGCCCCTCCCACAAACGATGTGGGACAACTTCTAACAATCTCCCCCGTCACACATCGGCCCCGACACCTGTTGATTCTGCTTTCTTCAATGTGACCAGACTCTCCCTCGACCCATACTGAAAGTGCATCAGGCTATCTGCCCCCCTAGACCCATACTGGAAGGCCCGTCTGCGTTTTCCTTCAACCCATTCTGGGGCAAACCCATCTGCCTCTTCCTAGGTCACTTCTGGAGCCCTTCTTTGATTGTTATGGACCGTTTATAACCTGAAATTCTGATACCACTTGTTGGGTTTGTTGAACAGGCCTAACTCCATATTAGTATGATATTGTTCATTTTGGGTCGAGCCCGCACAAATTTGTTTTTGGGCACCTCCCAAAAGACTTCATATTAATTGGAGTTGTCTGACTACTTATATTATAGCAAACTACCCCTCCCACAAACGATACGAGACAACTTCTAACAAACTCCTAAGAGGAAGTCCTTTGGTGGATAAAATGTGGCCAGTGGAGGGAAGCCTTCCTACAGGGTGTTATGAACTATAAGAGGCTTTCTTTGCTGTTCTTGTCAATGTTTCATAGTCCCTTTGTTATTCCTTGTTAAGTTCTTTTTAAGATTAGGAGGGTGAGAGAGGGAAATGCCATTTTACCAAACGTTGCGGTCTTCAAAACTTGACAAGTGATGAGTAATGAAGATGCCAATATAAATCTTTGATATACAATTTGTCTGTCCCAAATTCTAAATATAAGAAGGTTTACAGTTTGAAAAATATTAAATTTCTGATAGGAAATATTTCAACGTTGCTTAAATATTTTAAACTTAAGATTCCTAAAGCGCGACTGACGGATAACTTAACGCAACTTCTATCAAATAAATGATTAACATATAATAAAGAAAATCAGACCAACTTTTAACTTTATTTTATATATATATTGAAAAAGTCATTCTTTAACATATTACAAAAATAAATACATACGAGGATTGAAATCCACAAATTAACCCCCATTAGAGCATCTCCAAGAGTATTATGTAAACTTATTAGGTAAAACACTATTACCTAAAATTTTGTTCTACTTGTAAGGATTTATACTTCAGTCATATTAGTTATATTCATTAGCTATATCCAAAATATTATTTTATTTTTATTTTTTAATATAAAATTAAAATTAATTTAAGCTATTTATGTTCAATACAATTGAAAATAAAACATATATTTAAATCAAAAATATTTAATGACAATATTTTTATTTTTTTATATTTATGAAAATATTTTAAAGTAAATATTATAAAATAAAAAATTATTGCAAATATAAATATAATAACATATTTAAAAATGGAAAAAATAAAATTAACAAATATTACCTAAATTTAAATATAATTTTTAACTGAAGCATATTTTATTATAATATAATATTAGAATTTTTATTTTTGGTTAATAATTAAATAATATTTAAAATTACCTAAGGTAGTATGTTATTTGTTATAAAAATTATTTATAAAAGATAATACAAGTAAGATTATGTTAAGTGTTAGACCATATTTTAAGCATGGACTGAGGTGAGCTGATATATATTGATTTAGATGATATGAGTATATTCAATAAAGTTTAAGAGCAACTCCAAGAGTTCCTTACTCCTATTCTCAAAAACAATATTATTAAATAGGCTCCTTGTAACTTAAGAGTTAAGATAGAAATTTGTCTTTTCACTCCAACAATCCTCCTCAAATTTATCTTTATATATTTTTAAACTATATTTTGAACATATATAGGGTGCACACGTTATCTATAATTACACATTACTATACACCACTATTATATATGGCTTCTCTTGTATGTTTTTCAACCAATTCAAATACTTTAGTTACATTTTTTTTTCTTAAATAATATAAAATATTGAATCTCTCTTTTTGTAAGGTATAAAATATTGAATTTTAACTATATTAAAGGTTATGTATTTTTTGTCACGGAAACTTTTTTATATCATCGAGGCCGTAAATTGAATTATATCTACTGTTACTAATTAATATCAACGATGAATTCAATCTACTGTGTAAACAATGCAAATTAATATCAAAGAGGCAGTGGATTGAATTCAATTACGTGTAAATAATGGAGTAAGAAAAATCATATTGATATAAAATTAAGAAAAGATGCATATACTAATAAAAAATGAAGTAAGGAGAGGAGAGACTCCTAAAATTGAGGAGAAAATAGTGGCTCCTAAAAATTTGAGGATAACTTAGGAGTTTGTTGAAGTTAATTTTCAATATATTATCTCTAAATTTTGACTTACTAAGTGATTTAGGAGCCTTTTGGAGTTGCTCTAACACCGTTAAAATGATACAAATTTTATATATTAGGTATATTAGAATATCACGTGCACATTATACTGATCAGCCTTGGAGATGCCTTGGAGATGCTCTTATACTTACACTTGCTCAGCCTACAATTGAATTCCTCCCAATGAGAAATAAAATGTAGCCCAGTTATGAATGCAAAATTAATATGTATCCACACCTAGACACATTACCCTACTCACAATTTGGACACTAGTTAAAAAGATTAGTCACAGTCAATGAAAATTTTCACATTCCCGAGGTAAATACAACCAAAAAACTGCATTCCAATTGCACAGTTATTCATGCACGAAGTTCTAGCTTCCAGGTAGTGCTGGCCACTTGGGCGGTACGGGCGGGCCGGGCCGGGTTGTATGCGGGTTGAACTTGTGAAACATGAACACTGAACCGATACATATGATTCACGAACCGGGCCGGGCCGGGCTCGAATAAAGAAAATAAGACTCGTAGTCGGCACTGAGATTCGCGAGCTCACGTGCTCGTGCGAGTCGTGCGGGCCGAATTTGACGGTTCATACGGGTTGAATATTGTTTGAGTAGTATAGAAGCAGAATTTGATTATTTAAATGGTACAGAATGATTAAGTAATTCAAGACTAAGAGCTTATAAATCTTATTATCTTAATTCCTAAAACTGCATATTCGATTAATTCTCAAATTCCATATTCGATTAATTATCATCTCGTTGTCCCCGAAATTTTTACATTTTTTATTTTATAATGTTATTTTTGATGTTTTTCTTTAATTTTCCATTTTGTCACGTAATAAATTTTTAACAGATAATTAAGAAAGTTAAAATTTGCAATTGAATAAAGTACTAGAAAGAAATTTATAAGATTAATTTCAAGATAACTAAATATTTTAATATCCATGAAAACAAGGTTACGTGGTTTCCCCTGTAAATAACCAAATCTATACTCTAGTGATTTACTTACCGGGCTTTGCGGGCTGCGGGCTGCGGGCTGTGCGGGTTGTACAGCTTGTGCAGCTCGCGCGGGTTGCAGTCGTGCCGGGTCAGTGCTGTGCGGTCCGGGCCCGGTTTGTCAATATTGGATTCGTAATCGGTTCGGGTAATTTAACAAATTGTGCGGGTTTGAACCGGCCCGTTTCGGGCCGAATAATTACGGGTTTCCGTACGAACCGGTCCCGAATGTGCGGTTCAAACCCGCACATTTGGCCACCTCTACTTCCAGGGTATTGTCACATGAATTACAGTATTGGCCTGCCTGAATCACCATTATTTTATGCTTAATTTAATCTTCACTTCATGTATTGTTCCACAGCACCAGAAAATGGAGATTGACATTTTTAGCTCATTTTACTTCATGTATATCCCTATCAATCTATAACACTGTTTAGATATAGATAAACGCTATGAAACTGTCTGTGCATTTGAAATTGCATTATTAAAAACATGAAAATATAAATAAGATCCTGTCATTTGAAGAAAGCAAAAACAGGGAGGGGCATGCAAACATAGATCATGTTCTTCCCCAGGCTGCTGCTCTATCATTTTACCCACTTTTTTTGTTTGCCAGGCACACACAATCATGCACACACATGTGTGTGTTTGTCTATATAAATTAATGCATACAATATGTACTAGAACAATGCAGGTAAAAAGGGAGAAATAGAGAGAGATTCTCTAAGGTTAATTTTTATTAGTCTCCACACTAGATCTAATTAGTAGTACTAGTAGTTGCAGTACTACTCCGTATTTTCTTGGGATATGCTACAGAAGACTACTCCCTCCGTCCCGTTAAACGTTGCCTAATTTGATTTTCGGTACTGTTCACGGTAACTACTAATTTACGTCTAATCTATAATATCAGAGTGATCTCGTTGGATTCGTATTTATCAGTACTTTAATACAGTGAAATTTTTATATTTAATACTAATACGAATTTAAAGATATTAACAATAAAAAATGTGCATTGGGAAACATGTCCAACACAAATATGAAACGTTTTTAGGGAGGAGTACTTAATAACACCATTAAAACAACTTAAAGGGCACAGACATTATTACAATCTCATTTACTAACCCATAAAATAAATACTACTGCTAGCTGGTAAACTGGTAAGTGAGTTGAAGAACTTGAAGCCTTTAATAAAAGGGCACTTAAGCCAAGAGCCAGAAATCCTTCTGCCATCTGGTACTGATTAGGTAACCACCAATGCTTTGACTCTGCTTCCTCACTCCTATTGTCAAGCACTCCACATTGTTTATGCATTCTTCCACAAATTTCTCTGTACTGCTCCTCCCACACAAGCTGCAATTTTTTTTTAAAGAAAAATTCAAGAAACAAGACCACACATTACATTTGCAACTTCAAGTTCATGTTTTTCAACATGGGGTTTGTTTACAAATTAAATAAATACCAACTAAAAATAAAGAATTAAAAAACCCACCAAGTAAAGAGTGGAGAGGGCTTCTTTTGACCCAACACAAGAACAGACACATCTAGCTTCTTCACTTGGCTCATCACTGTTGCTAACTTTGGTCCTTGCATCCATAGTGCTTCCACTTCAACCTGAAATAAACCATTTCTTATTATATAATTTGAAATTGCTGCAGGATCACATTGATATCTGAAAAAACACCAAGCAAACAAATGAATACAAGCTAAAAATGAGAACATTGATATCTGAAAAAGAAAATCATATTTCTGAAAAGGTAAAATAATGATGAAAAGATGGAATCTTTTTAAATCATAATGTATGCCAAAGGGTATAAAGCTAGAATCTTTTAACAGCAAATGCTCAGTGCTAACACTCTACATTAACAGATCTCACATATCCATCATTTCATTTAATTAAATAAAGACAGAATGTAAAGAGCTAAGCACATAGAAAGATACACAAAAGACAAACCTCAGGTTTACAAGCTTTGCAGAGAGAACCAAGTGAAGAAGCCAGGTAAGGAGACTCAGGAGAGGCTTCAGAAGAAGAAGAATGAGGAGGAACAATGTGAAGCAAAGTGAGACTGTCACCTTTGTTAGTAACATGAGTGAGTGCCCACATCATAGCATGTTTTGAGTGAGAAGATTGATCCACAACAACCATAACTCTCTTTTTCATAACCAAACCTCCTCCATTTTCATTACCATACACAATATTATTATGAGTAGTAGTAAGCCCATCCATTTGCTGCTTCCAGTACTTTCCATCTTGAGCATCATCACTTACATTATACCTCTTGTTATTTCCACCCCATCTTTTTGATGTTGATTTCCATGCATCTTTTCCACTCAACTGCCGAAGAAATGAAGAACCTGAACTTGACATTTTGGGTTTCACCCCTACTACTGCTATTTATCTCTTTATCCTCCTTTTTGTCACACAGTATTGTCACACAGTAAAGTGTGTACTAGTATATAGATGCAAAGAAAAGTTGATAGATTGATAGATGGATACAAGTATGGGTGAAAGCTGTGATCTGTGTTTTACTACCTTTTTTTTAGCTAGCACGTTTTCCTACTTACTACTCCCTCGGTCCCTAAAAACGTTTCTTATTTGTGTTGAACACGTTTGTCAATGCACACTTTTGATTGTTAATATCTTTAAATTCGTATTAGTATTAAATATAAAAATTTCACTGTATTAAAGTACTGATAAATACGAATTCAACGAGATCACTCATGACTATGTTTGATATTATAGATTAGACGTAAATTAGTAGTCAATCGTTTACCGTGAACAAAACCGAAAGTCAAAAGAGGAAGAACAGAATGGGACGGAGGGAGTAGTTGTTACTAGTTGTCAGTGTTCTAAAAATCGGTACTAAGTTCGGCTCGGTGAAGGTCTGGAGTAACGAGTACTCGGAATAATCGGGGAGTACTCGGAAAGAGTACTCGGTTAAAAACTCGGAAAATAAAATATTAATTTTTTATTTTAATATTTATTTAACTTAAAATATTATATAAATAAATGATATACAAGATAATTAATTATGTTTTCGAGTATCTTGAAATAGTACTCGATAAAAAGTTCGAAATTTTAAATGACCAATAACTTTTATTTAGTATGAATTTAACTTATAGTAATATTTTATAAATGATAAGCAATATAATAAATTTTTTTTTTTTTATTTTGACTAGCCTTTTACAATCATTTTTAACAATTAAAATACTTAAAAGTTGTATTTATTTGTTACAAACTAGTACCCACTTACGAGTTTTTATTTGGGAATATTATTCCTTGCTTTCAAATTTTTTCTTTTAAAACCAAGTTTTTTCCGAGTAATCCGAGTTTTGCCCGAGTTTGACAAAAAACCGTGTTATGGATGAGTACACCAAAACCGGATCGGAAATAGCTCCGAGTCCGAGTACTCCCCGAATACTCGTCCGAATACTCCCGAGTTTTAGAACAGTGTTAGTAGTGTTCTACAAATCGGACGATTAATCGATTAATCGGCCGATTAACCGGAATTCGGACGGGTCCCGTCTCGATTAATCGTTAACCGGGTCAGAGTACGGTTTTTTAGAAAATCGGTCAAAAGTCGGGCAGTTCGGGAAAAATCGGTCGAATCGGGTCAAAAATTAGTCGAATCGGTCAAAGTTTGAAATTATTAAAAAAATATTTTTTTAAAAAAAATAAAGTTTTTTGAAAATAATAATTAAATTTAACATTTAATAATTAATAATAATAATAATATATTAATATATTGACTCTTTTACATACAAAAATAATTGTATATTCTTATATTTCTAAATGCTCTACACAAATCCCTAATTTAATTACTCATAAATCTCCACACTCAACTCGTTTGCTTGATCGATTAACAATCTTAAGATATTCTAAATTTATTCAACAATTATTATATCTTTCATATTTGTATTGTTTTATCCTACCCTCACTCGATTTATTTTAAATCTTAAGATTTGAACTAGTAGGTAGTAACTTTCTGAATACCAAGTAGTGACTAGTGAGTAGCCAGTATTAATTAATAAGTATAAGCCACTTAACTATCAATTATGTACTAGGGATGGTGGTTTTTTTTGTTAATTTTACCATTTAAACATCAATATTGAATTAATGATATGTGGTTTTATTTTTATAAATCTTATGGAAGGTTAGTGACATTTAAATAGAATTATTTAATATTATTTATTAAATAAATTACTTCCTATTAATGCTCAGATTAATCAATCTGATTAAGCACCAATTATGTTCTTCCACCGAACAATCCCGATTTCCGCTTTTTAGAACACTGCTTACTAGTACTTACTGTTAGAAGCGTGAAGGAAAGAGAAAATTGAACCAAAATATGAAGTGAGAGATGGAAATTTTTGTACTAATGTTTATATAAAGGGAGCAGGACCGGTGGTTTAGGTTAGGGTGACAGGCCATGTTTAGTATTGGCTCGGGAAAAAACCCAATAAGAGAGCCTAGAGCCCATAATGTAATAAAGGAAGGATCTCGAATACGTGACATCATGCCTATCGTCCAAATTGCCGGGATCTGGAATCTTCCAACGGTCCGAATCCGGGGATATATTGACCCATCACGGATGTCCACGCGTTCCCCAATCCATCACACGCCAACGGTCCAGATTTAAGGTACAAATCCCCAAAACCTGATGGAAAATATATAAAAGACTGACCAAAAGGTATTTTGGGGATTACTCATTCTATTCAGCTATACACCCATACTACACTCATCAGCATAATTCCTATTCTACCATTCTTCTCCAAAACCCTATCTTATTCTCACACCGGAGGTGCCGCGGGGAAGCTACCCCCATCCGGTTCTGTTTGGCAGAAACTCAACCTACAGCTAAATCTCAAACACCCACGTTTCTGTATAAATGAACATTGAATCTGGATAGAGAAGGAGAGGACCCCGGGGAAGGATTGGAGTTATCATTGGCGCGAGAATGAGGGGTCGAACCTCCGTTCATTGGTATGGTTATTTTTAGTCTTGTTGCTCCTCCTAGGAGACTAGAATCTCTTACCCCAGTAAGATCACTGTTTTGATTTTTCAAATCTACTTTTTCAAGATTTATGCTTTTAAGACGTCATTAATAAATCTAATTTAGCCGTATTTGTCATATTACGTAAGCACATACTTGGTTATAGCTGTGATTAATACATATAGATATCATCTTATGTGCTATTGAGAGTAATGACTACGAGAAAAAGCAAAGTTGCCATTTCCGGACCAGATCCGGCTCCATATTGAAGAAGGGCTCCCCATAACCCGTACTTCATCTCAACCTCTCCAACCAGGAGATCAAAGATTGACTATTGAAAAGACAGCTCATTGTTAGATAATGAATACAACACAGAGGGGGGAATGTATTTTGGTTATTTTTAAGGCTTTTTGAATGTTTGTTACTTGGTGAACAAAGTAAATTAGAAATGCAGTATTATTATGTTAACTGAAATTAAAACAGTGCACACAATATTTCAAAACTCACTTAATTTTGTATTAAAATCAAGCTAGTGTTTTGCTACAAATCCTGGGTTCTTTGTAAGTAAATAACTCAGCTTCTTCCTTGAGAGAGTTACAAGAAAATCTAGATTTGTTTGTTAAAAGCAAATGACCAGTGATTACTTTATATATTAGTAAACACAGGTTTACACAGCATGCAATAAGATGTACTAAACCCTACTTTAAGTTATCTCTAAAACTTTCCATTTCTGGCTTAGTGTATCTTTGCAAATCCTGTGAATCTGTGACTTTCCTTCGTCAGTTATTCTTGGCATTTGATCTTGTACTCTTCAAGCTGCTTTTGTAGACTTTTCAATCTAAGTGATTAGATCGTTTGTTGATTGATAATCCTGAATATTTAACATGTCTGCATTCTGTACTTTGAGCTTCATGTCGAGATATCCAGTTTGATGTATAGAGAACTGACATCTCGATAAGTATAATTGCTTATCGAGATCTCTTAGTTCTCTATAAGTGTTTTGACTTATCGAGGTCTCCAAGTTCTCTATAAGTAAATTTGGCTTGTCGAGGTCTCTAAGTTCTCGATAGGTAACTTTGACTTGTCGAGATCTCTCAGTTCTCTTTAGGTGAACTTGGCTTGTCGAGGTGTCCAAATCTCTGCATGTAGAAATAACTTGTCGATATCTCTAATCTTTATATCTTCATTTGACATATCAATACCTCTTAGCTCTCAATATGAAGAGATGACTTGTTGATATCTCTAATCTTCATATCTTCATTTAACTTGTCGATATCTCTGGAACTTCTCGATAGACCAATTTGGACTTCTCTATAAGTCATTATGGAGTTCTCGAATGACTTATCTATATGACTTGATCTGTGACTTATAGATATCTTGACTTAAAATATTTTTCCCAAAAAAGATTTATTCAACTCCAAGCTTCTTCACAATTTCTCAGAGGCATGATCTTCTTGATCTTCTTCCATAGTTTATTCTTATTCTTGAGACTATTTACAGAAAAATACTCCAGTCTAATCTTTGACATTTTTACAGACTCAAAGAATACAGTACAAAATAAAAATTTAGATTATCATACAACTAATTCTTAGGGCTGTCAATTTGACTTAGTCTTGTTATGATACTAGCATGTCTTGCACAACAATCTCCCCCAATTTGTGAGAAAATTGCTTATCAAAAATTCATGTCTGGTAACAAGACTAACCCCAAGTTATAATGAACAATAGATCATTACATAAAAAATTGACAGAAGTAAAACTTTTATACATTAAGTGATTAGATAAGTTTGATAAGTACATTCATCACATAAATTTCTCATAGTTCGTTTCTTGTCTAAAGAGGTCTTTTAGGTCTACAAGTACTTGCAGTACTTCTATGATTTGTGTCCCTCTCAGAGCTTCCACAAGCTTGAGACAATCATCTGATGAATAATTATTCAAGTAACCAACTCTAACTCTTGAGAATCTGTCAACTTTAATATTCAGAAAATGCCCATCCTTGGAAATTCTGCTCATCCCCTTTGCCTTGAGTTTTTCAGATATTTGCTCAAACATTTCTATCTCTTCAACATATTTCCTTTCCCTCTCTTCTCTTTCAACCTTTTCTTTTGCTCTTCTTTCTTCCCTTACTACCAACCATACAGCCAATGTAGACCTCCATGCCATTGTGCTAATATCCTTATCCTTCAGTAAGCTGATCACCCTTTTAATTTCTGTGGTTGAAAATATATCCATTAAATTTCTGCCAAGTAGAGTGTAGGATCTATCTTGATAGTAGATTCTTACTTCCCTCAATGATACAACCCAAACTTTGACCATTTCTTCAGCTAATTATTGAATATAGTCATCATCTGTGATGCACCAGTTTAAAGGTAGAAAGTCATTTTGATTAAAGCAGTTCCAGATGGCCCTCTCAGTAACTTGCAGTTTCTTTGGTTTTCTTCCAACAGATTTGTAATGAGTTTTGATTGGTGGCTTGAAAGAAGGTAGGTTTCAGACTTTCTTTGGAGAAATTTGGCTGGAAGTGATTGGTATTTTCATTATCATGTTTGTAGTGTGTTTGTACAAAGATTTAGGCTTAGAGGTTGGAGGTGGTAAGGTGTTTGAGTTTGTTGGTTTAGGGGTTTGAGTTTGTTGGATTTGGAGTTGTAGGGTATTTTTATTTGGTTCTAAACCATCCTCATTCTTCTTCCTTCTTCTCTCATCACCTCTTTTCTTATCATCACCCTTGTTCTCATCTTTCTTCTTTTCTTTGCTGCTAGTTGCTCTAGAGGATTCACTTGGATTTGAGCCAGAAGGTTTTGATCATCTTTCTTCTGCTCATCATCATTCAAGTCATCCTTATTAAATTATGTTTTGAGCAACTTGGCTTCAGGATCTCTCAAGTATCTCCCCAAAATCTTTATCATCTCTATAGCTTCATCAGTCTTGTTCTTCTTGGTCTTTAATCTAGTTTCCAGAGCCATTATAAGCTTTTTTGTGCCATGATACAATGTCTGGGAACAAGAAAATTCTTGAGTTCCTTGGTGTTTGGACAGATGTAAGCCACTACCTTGTTTGGATAGAGATATGCTTCTGGAAAAGCAGCTTCTTGAGCTTTTTGTAATTCTCTAAGCAAGAAAGTGTTTTCACTGATTAATCTGTTAAATTTTTTAATGAAGATGTCCAATTCAGATGCCCTTCTTAATGTAAAAAAATTAAGGGACACCTGTATGCATCTGTCTACACCCGAGTCATTGATGTTTATCACAACCCTTTCTTCCTGAAAATTTCCCTTGGTTACCAAAATCACCTTTATGAAGTTTATGGTCTTGTTCAAAGCCCTCTTGTAAGTGATGAAGTTGTTGTTGAGAGAAGCCCTGAGAGCCTTAAGCAAATCTTCAAATTCCTTGCTCAGACTAGGTCCCTCAGCTGCTTTGATAAGCCTCCCCATTCCAACATCAACTTCAACTACTTGAGATTTGCCTTTATTAGCCGCTTGAGCTTGAATAGTTGTGGATGTCTGGGATGATCTTAGTAGCCTACCCTCAATCTCCCCCTTTGGCTTGTTAGCAGGCAAGATAAGAGGTGTAGGGATTTCAGGCCTCACAGCTTCTAGAAGTGCAGGAAGGGGAATGTTGAGTGCACCCATGATGGCTCTCAAAGACACTTAATTTTGTATTTGTAGGTGCTTGTGAGAGTCCACCAAGGTCTAGATATTAGCCTGTTAACTTGACACCATTGCTCTGAGTTGAGAGACTTGAGTTGTGAGAGACTCATTAGCTGACTGTAAGGTAGAAACTTGTGATTGAAGAGCATGGATTTGTAAGTTAGTTGATGTAGAGATGGGTTGTTGAGAGCTTGAAGTGAGATAAGTGCCAAAAGTGGCTTGCACAGCTTCCTTTATGCCTTCCATCAAAAGAGCTGAAGGCTAATATTTGCTTTGATGAAGTTGATTCAACTTGAGTTTGGTGTCATTTGAATTTGCAATGTGCTGTTGAACCACTTCATGCAGAGCTACAAAAGATTGCCTGAGATTTTTGACATTTATATCCACTGTAGTTATATCAAATTTTGCCATCTGTTCTGTAAAAGTCTTGAATTTTGATTTGTTCTCAACTTGTGAGGGGATAATCTCATACATTTTTGCCCTCACCATCTTTCTGATTTTATCCTGATGACCAGTCAGAGTTACTTGTAGTGCTTTACCAAAGAGGTGAAAAGCCTTGATTTGAGCCTTGTAAACTTCATTGACCGCTTCATACACTTTTTGTGGAATGAGGACCTTGGAATTACTCCCTAAAATAGTGACATATTCTTCTATGAACCTTGCCAAGACCTCATCCATCTCCAAGGTGAAGTCCTTAGATAGCCAAGCATCCACATTGCCATATTGCTCAGCTTCACTCACTATCTTCTGCTTTTTCTTTTCAACATCTTCATTATAATTGAGCTGTTAGGAATATGTTGTGAACTTGATGATAAATTAATCAAAACACCTTAATAGATTTAACTTAGTGAATTTTATAGCACTCGACAGATGATCAAGTACAGTCCCGACGGATGATTCAATATAGTCCCGACGGATGATGATTTGACATCCATCGAGTGAGTAGCTTATATAATAATAAGTTTTGTAGCACATTTCTGCAAACAACTTTGTGTAGATTCTGTAGGAGCATATGAGTCATGTTGACTACTAGTAGATATGCAGAATAGGTTGATTAATTGTAAATATGAGATGTCTTGTAATTCTGCATAAATGAAATGGAGTCAAGTGTCAAATAGCAACCCGACGGATGATCAACAAAGCTACCCGACGGATGATCAACAAGCCACCCGATGGATGACAAGCATGTACCCGACGGATGATTAAATTCAAATATCTGTTGACAGTGACAACACAGTCACATGCGTCGAGTGTTTGCAAAAGGAATGTGGCAGCCTGTTTAGCAGGAAATTGAGAACAAAGAAGCATTACCATTTCCATGCAAGTTATGAAGATTTTCAAAGATGCTGGAATAGAGTAATGAAGCAGCATGGAGTTAGACTTGATAGGTTTTGTTTCATTATCCTATCTTATTACCATGTAAACTTGGTGATATATAAACCAAGTGTAGCTAGTAGAACAAATAACTAAGCAAACATTTTTAGAAGAGAAATAGAAAAAGCTGTATCTGTCAAGAATGTGGCGCCCTCCAAACCCGGGTCAGAAGTTTGGGGTCCACAACACATACTCAATATATAAACCTGTATATAAAATATTATTTGCAATGACCCTGCTTTACATAACCACGGATCGCAACAGGTTAAAGTATGAAAACAAGCCACAACCTTAACTTTTATTACAACGTACCAAATCCCAACTAATTTAGTTTACAACTGATATAAAATTATTCTTACAACCTTATGATCTCATTACTGCATTAGGCTCCTGCTAGCTCGATCCAACATAATCTGGAATCCTAACTCGTACATTGAACTGGGAAACCTCGCTATCAACCGTATCCTTCTTAACTGTAAAATATATAAAAAGATTCGCAAGAGTGAGCTAACTAGCTCAACAAGTCATAATAGCAATAACTGAGTTTAAACAATGATCAAACGAGATGATTCAAAGGAATCAAGTTTCTTGTTAAACAACCAATAGAATTGGATATTCATTTTAAATTTTTAAAACCAAGGTTAGGCTGCTGATCAGTCACGCACTAACCCCGAGCAAAGCACACAGCACTACTCTAACTACTGGATCCAAGGCACACATTGGCCTAACTTGACCATCGATATGGTCTGACCACGAATCTGGTCCATACAAAGAAAACTATCCAATTCTAAAGCAGTTCAATATGATAAACAGTATAATTCAATAAAACCAGATCATAATCAATAGCAATAAAACATTTGTATAAGAGCATGGTGAAAATTCATGGGTACCATAAAGGGTATGTCAAAGTATATAAAAGAAATGGCCTTCAGCCTGTAGGATAATCGGGTATTAAATGGATAATGTTTTTACAGGGTTTTAATATTTTGATGTCACAAGGTAGGGTTGAGTATAAAAGTTTCTGTATGTTTAAACAATTATGTTCCAGTGTTTGGTACATGATGGTTATATATTTGTGGAGTAGTATCGTATTTGTGTGGTTTAATATCTAGTAAATCAACAAGAAATGGTTCACAAAGAATAAGGCTTACGGCTCAAAGATTAAAAGATGTGGCTCAGGTTCAAGGCTGAAGGATTCAAAGTATTTCCAATATAAAACATAGCTATTTTGAATATTAATAATATGTCACAAGAGAATTTAGAAATATTTGCAATATATCTTGAGAAAGGTTTAGAAGTACTTGCCTTATCATAATCAATTTCAACTTCAGTTGTACTTGTCTAATGACCCCATTCAACAATCACTCGTCGACTTCTTCTATATCTCGCTTCTATCCTCTGATCACTTGCTGTATTTTTTTTACATGTAAATTCTATTTTCCGATCACCTGCTTCTCTTTTTTACGCCTTGCTTACTCTTCTAGGCATCATAAGTATCTATTAATATTTAACTCATACGATTCTATTCGATATACATTTCTATCTACCCTTCGTTTTACCCAAATCCGATTAACGGATTAAAAGTTACGCTATAAACAAGTAATCACCGAACATATAGACCGACAGTCAACCAACAAGTCACATATAACACATAACACGTCAAATAATCAATGACATATCATTTATAAAGAAGTCTCGGGTCATAAACAGGCTTTCGGGTATTTAAAATGATTTTTAAAACATTTTTCAGAATTAAAACGGGTTGTTGGATCAATTTCAGAGTAATGAACAAGGTTCGGTTGGCCAATTCTGGCTTCAAAACAATTTTATAATAATTATCGAGCCTTGAAAATAATATTTTAAAGCTCGAAACTATTTTTCGGAATTTTTAAATCATTTTTAAATATTTAAATTTAATTAAATAATTAATTAAAATCAATTAATAATGAATTAAATCAATTAATCAATTAATGTTCGAATTAATTGATCAATTAATTAATTAAATATTAACTAAAATTAATTAACTAATTAATTTAGATTTATTTTTGAATTAAAAATAATTTTTAGAATTAAAAATAATGCTTTTTGGAATTTAAAATGAATTTTAGAATTTAAATAATGAATTTCTGAATTATTTTTAAAAAGGAAATCCAGAAACACTTTTTAGAATAGAACAATGGGTTGAGAAGGATCAAAACCGGGTTGTGATAACCAGGTAAATAGGTCGGTAACCGGGTCGGGACGAACCGCCGGTTTCTGGGATGAACCCAGTTTTCGGTGGCCGCCGCCTGACTCCGGCGACCTTAATCTGCCCGCCACCATGCTTTTCTGTCTTTCTTTCTGTCACGAATTCATTCCTCAATGTTCTGAGAATCCAAAATCACCATCCAGAATCACAAACTATAGCAGAAACAAGAAATCCGGCGAATTCGAGCATGAACTCCGGCGATAATTAAAAAAAACAACTCCGTACTTTCCAGGAATCGTTTGTGACGTATGAATACATAATTCGATTGCAAATTTGATGAGGAACACGATGCACCCATGCAGATCGACTGAAAACCCCTAACAAAGATTCCCCCAAATCGAATTGAAAACATTCAAACAATATAAACCCTAATTTCTTCAATCAGAAAATCAAACTTAAAATTAAACATGTTATTGAACTCCAAATTTGAAGTATAATATACCAAAATGATCAGGAAAACAAGCTCTACAACATAAAATCATCAAATCATTCAAACAATGATCCGTACAAAAATTCATAATTTAAATACCAGGAAATTCGAATATAAATAATTTAATAGGAAATCACCTGATGTTTCTGGGTTGAAATTGATGGAAGATTTGGATTCTAGATTTCAGTAGCTTCGTTTTGAGTATATGTACGCCAAAATCAGATATCGATAACGCCAAAATCGGATATCGATAAGGCCTCCGAATTTGTGTTTGATTATGAAGAACATAATATAATTATAGTATTTTCTCTGTAAAAATTCTGTAAATACTGTTTGCAAATGATTTCTGATACAAAATAAAATACGGTATAGGCTATTTATATTTACGGAAAAATTAGTATCCCGTCGGATCATTCCGGATATAAAACAGTACGTTTATTTGTAAAAACTGATCCAAACGGTATCGATTTTCGGGATAATTATCCAAATCAGTACAATTTGTACTGCGGTCTTGGTCTCAGCGTCTGGTTACACGTATTACGAAGTGATAATTGTAATAGTTTAATAAAAAGCTCCCGTTTATCGAAAATACGGGTTTTATTGATTTACCGAAACGAATATTTGTATCGAAAATGTTGCGCCGGGACCCGCGCTGGACAAACCGTACGCCGGATCGAAAAAGTCGAAACATGGAAAATGCTCGGAATATTACAATTAGGTTAGGAAGGAGTTCTCGGAAGAGTTTCGGGTTCCAAAAACGTAACAACGGGTGACGTCGGTTGGTTCCCGTTTTTATAAAATAGATTTTAAATACCCGGAAAAAGATTTTATAAATTTCATATGATTCTTATAAATTCATAAATCACCATAAAAATAATTAGGAAGATATGACAATTATCTATATTTTATTTTGGACATATAAAAATTAAAATACTCAATTAATATTATTTTTGAATATCCAAGTACAGATAACACTTAACAATTAATTCACAGAATAAATACTGAACACAGATAATAATTATTCAATAGGAAAAATAATTACATGATATATCTCGGATATTACATCCTCCCCCCTTAAAAGGATTCTGTCCTCAGAATCTCCTAAGAAAACAAATGAGGGTACTTTTCTCTCATATCACTTTCTAACTCCCAGGTTGACTCTTCAACCTTTGGGTTTCTCCACAATACTCTTACTAGCTTTACCACTTTATTTCTCAATACTTTATCTCTTTCCTCTAGAATCCCTATCGGACTCTCTACATATGACAAATCTGCCTGAAGCTCTATTGGCTCATATTCTATTACATGCCTGGAGTCTGGATTATATATCTTGAGCATCGATACGTGAAAAACATTGTGAATGTGCTCTATGTGCGAAGGTAACGACAACTCGTAAGCTACTTTGCCAACGTGCTTTAAAATTTCAAAAGGTCCGACATATCTTGGGTTCGGTTTTTCTTCCTTTCCAAACCTCGTTAATCCCTTCCACGGTGATACTTTTAGTAATACTAAGCTTCCTTCTTCGCATTCCATGTCTTTCCTTGATTGGTCTGCCTAATTCCTTTGACGATCTTGAGAGGCTATCAATCTTTTCTGGATAACTTCAACAACTTCTTTTGTCTGCTGTACTAATTCAGGTCCAAGTATTTTGCGTTCTACTGCTTCGTCCCAATACACTGGAGATCTGTATTTGCGTCCATAAAAGGGCTTCTTAGGGTGACATCCCAATACTGACGTGATAACTGTGGTTGCAAGCAAAATCTACGAGAGGTAAATGCTCACCCCAACTTCCTTTGAAATCAATAGCACAAACATGTAACATGTCTTCTATTGTCTGGATCGTTCTTTCACTTTGGCCGTCCGTCTGTGGGTGATAAGTCGTACTCATATTCAATCTCGCTCCCAAACATTCTTGAAAACTCTTCCAAAATCTCGAATTAAATCTTGGATCTCGATTAGATACGATAAATACAGGAATTCCATGACGAACTACAATTTTCTTCAGGTATCTATGGACCAACTTATCGAGCGAAAATCTTTCGTTTATAGGCAGAAAATGAGCTGACTTGGTAAGTCTGTCCACTATAAGCCAAATGGCATCATGATTAGCTTTTGTGCTTGGTAACCCAACTATGAAATCCATGGCGATTTGCTCCCACTTCCATTTTGGAACCTTCAATGGCTGTAGCAATCCACTTGATCCCTGATGCTCTACTTTAACTCTTTTGACATATATAACATCTGCTAATTCATTTCGCAATTTCCCTCTCCATATCCGGCCACCAATAATTTTCCTTTAAATCTCTATACATCTTGGTACTCTCTAAATGGATTGAATACTTTAAATTATGAGCTTTCTGTAAAATTTCATTCTTCAACTCCGTCACTGGTGGAATTCAAATTCTAGAAGAAAACCTAAGAATACTTTGATCCTCCTTTTTGCGTGCACAATTCTTCATCTACTAAACGATTTATATCCTGATCTACTACTTCTTCCTGACACTTCTTTATCTTTTCTAGCAATTCCGACTAAAAAGTCATACTTATACATTCTTACTCATTTTCGATCATGAACCCTGACTTCCAATTCCAACTTCTAGAATTCCATAGATAAGTCTTCTGGTACAGTTTCTATGTTTATTTTCTCTCCTTCTTACTCGTCTCTTGCCACTACATTTGCTTTTCCTCGGGATTTCATACTTCAAATTCTCATGGTCCGTATATATTTCACATCTTTCTCTATACTTATAATATTCCCCAATCTTTCAAAACAAATATTATTGTTGCTTTTAATTCCCAGTTATGAGTAGGGTACTTTTGTTCATAAGGTTTCGGTTGTCTGGATGCATATGCAATAACTTTATTATTTTGCGTCAACACACATCCTATTCCCTTACGAGAAGTATCACTATAAACTACCAAATCTCCCTAATACTTTCAAAGTGATAAAATAGGTGTTGTAACCATTCTTTCATTTAACTCCGCAAAACTTTCTTCACCCTTCTCCATTTCATATAACCTTATTGCTTTTCCCGGTTAGCTTCATCCAAGATATCGCAACTTTCAAGAATCTTGCACAAATTTCCGATAGTAACTGGCCTATGATAAAACTTCTTACTTTTGATGGTGCTTTTGATCTTTCTTCATTCATACTATCCTTCAATTTTTTTTTCTGCTGAATCCCCTTTTTGTCTCCTCCTTACAGACTGTCTATACTAAGAATTATACTTCCTGCCATTACAGTTTTCACCTGGTAAACTTTTTATACCGCTTCCTTCTTCTTTGACTCCTCAGCTATCATTGTATAGGTTGCATGATTCTTCCTAAGTAACACAAGTACATCTTATCCAGATTCTTCCTTCAAGATTTTACTCATCAAATTTAAACATCACTGGTATATCCGTTCATCCAACTAACATTTCTAGAATTTTATAACAACAGTACTGAGTTCTGAAAATTATCTTTGATATGTTCCTAAGTTCAATCTTCACTTGGTAATATACTCAGTCTTAAATCAATCTTATAAAAATACCTTGCTTCGTTCATTTAATTAAACAAATCATTGGTTCGAGGTAACAAATATCTGCTCTTGATAGTAAACTTGTTGAGCTTTCACTAACACATAATTTCACACTTCCATTTTTCTTATTAACACCTTGTGTCGGTGCACTTTAGGGGGTACGCTAGGTCCAGTTGCTTTTTCTTCTAATTATCTCCTGTGTTTGCTCTGGTAACTCCTTTATTTTATCTAGTGCCATTCTGTGTGGGGCGTTGGATACTGGCTTTATTTTATCTTGAGACTGTAAACTCTTCAAGTTCGGTTTGCTCCTGACTCTTATTTATAATCGCCATAGCACTTATATTTTGGTCACTGTAATCTTAAATCATTCCTAAAAAGTTCTTTACCTTCCTTTGTCCTTTAAACTTCTTTATGTTCTCATTTGACATCTTCAGAACTCTCTTCCATCACGAGGGTCTACCTGGCATCACACTTGAATAGTTAATCCATTCCTTAAAATAATGTCAAATCCTCTTATCTCAAATTATATCAATTCTTCACAACTTATTGCCAGAAATATCGATTCCGCCATTGGTACTTACTTATTCAATAACTGCACGTTCTTAACTTGCTAGTCCTTTAGTCATAAACTTATTGATTCGACAGGATAATTCATCTTATCAATAAAACCTTGAGAGATATACGATCAAGTTGCTCCCACTTCTTTCAATATTTTAACGCATAAGGTATCCGCAATAATTTTCCACGTCATCACATCCATATTTTAAATAACATATTTTTCAGGAATATCGCAAATTCTCGTTCTCGGAGACGTATTCCTTATTGAAGTAGATTCCCTTGGCTCTTAATGTATCCCTAGCTAGGGTCAGTGATTTGCAATCCTCACCATATGCCCTTGTTTCCTTTTCATGCATGAGAGGTAGATGAGACCTTGCCCGCTGGGTGTATAATATGTTGACTTTTGTTTGAAAAGCTCTTGCAAGGAACAACGGTATAACGAAACAACTAGAAGGATTCATAATTTTAATAAACTTAGAGTTGAAGAGAAAGAAGAAGTAGTGATTTGAATATGAATGAGACAACCACATTGGTACTTAAGATGGCCAGTCTTTCATACTGTATGGCATACAGCACATGATTAGGTGGCGTCCCACTCGACTCTTCGTCATTCCGACAAAGTGTCTCATTATAACACTGTTTGTCCCAAGCAGAAAGCAAAACTTGAGGGGAACAATTAAATTTGAAAGGAATGCAAAATCCTCCATTCTGATATCATCAGAAAGAATTTATTAAGAAAAAGGAGTTCATACACTTTTGGGAATTAAAAAGGAATATACGCTGTAATGTTGAGGACAAGAATGATACCATTGGTCACCATCCACATTTCACTTGTATTCATCTTTCGAGTTTGATCGATCATATCCCAATTGTATCATATAACAACTTTAGAAGTATGCTAAAATGCCTTCGCAACTAAGCATTATGGCAGGTTCTTACTTGTTAAGTCTCACGTCTGTAACGTCGCACCTACACGTATAATACTTCAACAATTCGATCATAATAGCGTTCTTATCAGATAACCTTGAGTTTCCTCTTTTTAATTTGGAATAATGATGAATTATTCAACATAACAATCTTTTATTAATAATATTCTTCTTAAAAAAAATCTGGAAATCTTCCCAATATTCTTCGGTCATGCTCAGGCTTTCGTTAAATCAATGAATTCTTCGAACTCTGATAATCCCAGTAATTGGATGAATAGTTACTCCGTACGCTGGTTTTATTGTTAATCTTATCAAACAATATTTGTACATTTTTGTTAGGAATAACCAACTTCCTCATAATTGCGGATTACTTCGTCCCCTGAATTAACAATACTAAATCTAAAATAATATCCTTTTAGCTAATCTGAGTCTTTTGACAAACAAGAAACTCAAGTAGTAACTTGACAACCGATGTTTAAAACTTATTTTATTCAAAAAGACTTTTAGAAATTTTGTAAGGAAAATCTTTTTCAAAAACTTGTTAAAAATTTTGAAAATTTTTAAAAAATCACACCTCCGGTTGTCCTTACTGTATGAGTCGGTTGTTGTCCTTCTTATAACCAGATACCAAGTTAAAGAAACGATCACTCAAGGGTCCATTCACTTCCATTTATCTCCTCTCCTTCATTGGGTCTATTACTTTCCTTAATTAATAAAAACTTCCGCTGTTGTTACACGTTATCTTATTCGTAGTTTCACCTTAAGGCTCCCATACTGGTAGTACTCCCGTTAACCACTTTGCAATCATTAAATAAAACAGACTATCCAATAATCGACAAATCAACTAATGTCACATCATCTTGTTAAAATATATATCACATCATTACAACTCCATTAATTTCAAGAAATCTTCAGATCCCTAATCTCCTCTAACTTTCTCTCTTCAACATTTATCTACTCCATTCCACAAGCTAGTCATGAGTGGCCTAATTACTAATAGCTTCTTGTAACCTGATAACAGCCATCCTCCAGAACACTTGAATCTTCTTTCTAAACTCCTTCTCACCTTAATTTGTATCGCAATACTCACCATTTACTATAGCTATCGTGTCCTTTTTCGCAATTGCTATTGTTTCATTGGAAAGGTTTTTAAACTGAGGATATATAATATGGTGTATAGTAAACAGAAAAGATACATTCATAGTTGAAGGTTCAAAACAACAAGAATAAGCAAATAAAGGTTCTTGAATAGATAGTCTCATATCGAGAGATGATAGAAAAGCGTTGAATAACTTAAAGAGGCGCAACTGTCATAACAGAAGGTTATACCGCTAATACTGATGGAGGAACGAGGCGCAAATCGAATCTGAGAGAAGATGACGATCCTTAAACGGATAGCTCCAAATGATCAGTTGATGCAGAGAAATCAGGATCTGCCATTGCCGTTGCCTGGATATCAAGTCGCTAGTTAAGAATCCTGAATCGCAACACGAACCGTGCCGGAGACCTACTATACAGTCGCACTCAACCTCACAATGACCTATCTTTCTATTTCCTATTCCTAATCCTAACCCTCTACCCAGTCCCGACAATCTAGGCTTGTTTCAGTGACTTATAACCTGTAGCTCTGATACCAACCTGTGGCGCCCTCCAAACCCGGGTCAGAAGTTTGGGGTCCACAACACATACTCAATATATAAACCTGTATATAAAATATTATTTGCAATGACCCTGCTTTACATAACCACGGTTCGCAACAGGTTAAAGTATGAAAACAAGCCACAACCTTAACTTTTATTACAACGTACCAAATCCCAACTAATTTAGTTTACAACTGATATGAAATTATTCTTACAACCTTATGATCTCATTACTGCATTAGGCTCCTGCTAGCTCGATCCAACATAATCTGGAATCCTAACTCGTACATTGAACTGGGAAACCTCGCTATCAACCGTATCCTTCTTAACTGTAAAATATATAAAAAGATTCGCAAGAGTGAGCTAACTAGCTCAGCAAGTCATAATAGCAATAACTGAGTTTAAACAATGATCAAACGAGATGATTCAAAGGAATCAAGTGTCTTGTTAAACAACCAATAGAATTGGATATTCATTTTAAATTTTTAAAACCAAGGTTAGGCTGCTGATCAGTCACGCACTAACCCCGAGTAAAGCACACAACACTGCTCTAACTACTGGATCCAAGGCACACATTGGCCTAACTTGACCATCGATATGGTCTGACCACGAATCTGGTCCATACAAAGGAAACTATCCAATTCTAAAGCAGTTCAATATGATAAACAGTATAATTCAATAAAACCAGATCATAATCAATAGCAATAAAACATTTGTATAAGAGCATGGTGAAAATTCATGGGTACCAGAAAGGGTATGTCAAAGTATATAAAAGAAATGGCCTTCAGCCTGTAGGATAATCGGGTATTAAATGGATAATGTTTTTACAGGGTTTTAATATTTTAATGTCACAAGGTAGGGTTGAGTATAAAAGTTTCTGTATGTTTAAACAATTATGTTCCAGTGTTTGGTACATGATGGTTATATATTTGTGGAGTAGTATCGTATTTGTGTGGTTTAATATCTAGTAAATCAACAAGAAATGGTTCACAAAGAATAAGGCTTACGGCTCAAAGATCAAAAGATGTGGCTCAGGTTCAAGGCTGAAGGATTCAAAGTATTTCCAATATAAAACAGAGCTATTTTGAATATTAATAATATGTCACAAGAGAATTTATAAATATTTGTAATATATCTTGAGAAAGGTTTAGAAGTACTTGCCTTATCATAATCAATTTCAACTTCAGTTGTACTTGTCTAATGACCCCATTCAACAATCACTCGTCGGCTTCTTCTATATCTCGCTTCTATCCTCTAATCACTTGCTGTATTTTTTTACATGTAAATTCTATTTTCTGATCACCTGCTTCTCTTTCTTACGCCTTGTGTAACGCCCCCAAATCCGGGGTCAGAGGATTTGGTCGTCACTATAAAACTTCAATCCAAATTAACCTGTTAAATCAATAAATAAATGCCAGCGGAAGATAATTAGCATAAATGACCCCAACTAATCCAAGATCTTTTAAGGTTACAGTTCTAGAAACAAGAATTCCAAATTCCATCAATAATTTTTCACTTTCTTTTAAAACTCTTTTTAACAAAACCAATCCAAAACTAAACCCACTAGTATAACTTCGAAATGAAGTATACTAGGCCCAAATAAAATACACAACTATAATATAATATAAACAACTTTACACAATAAAACATACACTAGCCCGCAAACCCTGGTCTAACCACCTTCCAAGAGCTTTTCTTTGCTTCCTCGAATTTCGCAGCCAAACAGCGCAAGCTAATCCTCGCTGGAGGTTAAATTTAAAAACAGGCAAGTATGAGCGAAAGAATTGCTCAACAAGTATCATTAAAGTAAAAGCAATTTCTGAAATATTTTGAAGAGCGAAACACAAAATCATTTAGAGGATATACTTTAACAACTTAAACATCAATTTGATTTGCATTGCTATAAATCACATAGGAAATAATGACATTTTTGTAAGAGCTTCAGTTTTGCGTGTTTTCAAAATAGTTTCTGGTAACACTTTCATATCTAAGCAACGAATGCATCAACTATCCATAAAACAACATTCAAGAAACTCCTAACTATTCAGTATCCATCATTATCGACTAAGTTTCCATAGACTTAGCCTGCTAAACCAGCCTGATAAGGACGGGTTGAATAATTAAGAAGATCCCAATGCATTCAAGATTCTAATTATCACTAAGCAACTAATGCTGCAGCAACAATCTGAACTTCGAATTCACTTATAAACACTGTAATTTCCCGAAACTTAATGCTAAGAAAGAATAGCATTAATCCATAATCATAAAATTTTCGAGAGAGAATGCCGTTAATGGCAATCAACAATAAAATAGACTGGACACTAGTTCGCATCTATATTCTACTGATCAGTCAGAATATAATGCAGATCTATATCTCAATATATAGATCTAGTCGGGTATCTAGGCACTACGGCCCATCTCGAGGCACCAGTCATCCCGGTCCTCAGGATTAAGACACACTTAATCCCCAAAACATCATCATTATCCAGCCCATGAAGTATTTTGATGTCAAATCATTTTGAAATCAAGACATCCCAATTCAGGGTTCAAAAATAATCCGAAAGAATGGGTATTTGCTCATGAGAGCAATCAAATTACAGGAACAAGAATAAACGAATATGCATAATCAGAGTAATTGCAGCGAAATGTAAAACATTTAACTATTCTGAACTTAGAACATGAGCGAATAAATATTTGCAGTATTTAAAAGAAAGTTCGGGAATACTTGCAGTATTTTAAAAGAAAGTCAGGAATACTTGCAAAACCAAATCATCTTCCTCAAAATCCAAAACATTTGTAAATCCAGTAATTGGATAAGTAACAACACTTGCATATTCTGAATATAGAATAACAGATGAGCATTTGCATAAATAGAATTATTTAATTCAGCGATATGTAAAACATTTATCTATTACGAACTGAGAATAGGGAAAGCAATACTTGTATGATAAGATTCAAAATAAATATCACTTGAACAATAATATGATTTGAAATAAACATCACTTGAACGATAAGTGAAGTCAGGGGTATTTGCCTTTGGGTTTTAGTAGTTAGTCACACTCGCAACGACACATTTATTCTGACATTCTGTCTCAAAACGTCACCGTCTTTCTTTTCAACACTTCACCGATATGCTGCTCCTGCGATTGCTAGAAGCCAAATATCCGATACCATTCCATTTCATTCTTTATCCAACACCTTGTCCTGATCAACTCGAGAGATCCGCATCTATAATTAAAAAATATAACTTTAATCGTCTAAACGATAATAACTCAACGAACTGCGCATCAAAATCCTATCGTCTACCCATACGATAGCCCACACATAAAGGAAACAGTTAAACACAAGACTCTTGACCCACGTACACACATAATTCACATAGCACTTAAGCACATAACTCATGTATCACATAATTTATAACACACATCCCTCGATTCGTCAAAAGGTTCGACTCGATACGTTTAAAATTGAAATCGGATCAAAAATATGATTTATCGATCAATAATCGACTTGGAATGATTCGTAAAACAAACGACCTTTCAAAACAAAAGGATTTGGGTCTCGAAAGTATTTTTAATGAAAGCAGAATATTTTTATGAGTCTGTACGCGTTCGTTTCGTATTAAACGGACGAACGGTTTATTTAATATTTTTGAACATTTTTCGGAATTAAAACAGGTCTCTGAATCATTTTATAACTAAATAATAGGGCTCGAACACCCGAAAATAATTTTTATAAGAATTATCGAGCCTGGAAAATAATTTAAAATAATATTTTCTTGAAAATTGGGCAGCACCTCCTCTATTTCTCGGACTGCCAGTCGATATCGTATCTACACAACCAACAACAATCAACACAATAATTTATATTTACGCGTATAAACACTCCAGAAATGAATAACACGGCCACCTGAACCAAAACTCGGACCAAAAGTGACTTCTCCAACAATTTCTAAAAATTATGAAATAAATATATAAACACTAACATGCTATAATATACACAAGTACGAAGGCGGAATTTCGGAATCGTTACCCAAAATAAATTCTGATCACCCCGAAGAGAAAATCTGATGTCCGGAAAATATCTCCAGAAAAATCCGAAATTAATAGCCATAGACATATACACGCTGAGATGCCATGAGAAGTAATCACCACCGTCATACTCCTTTTTAATGTCCCGAAAATAAATTAAAACGGAAATATAGCGGAAATATGCCCCGCAAATTTTCTTCTCGAAACCTTGCAATATATATACCTATGCGTAGGTATCGAAGCGCTGATCGTTTATATATATACCAATTGAAATTTGGATATACGGTTTGCAAGATATGAATTTTTGAAAATTAAAAGTAAATAAATATACAAGACAGAAAGAGACAGAAGAGAGTGAGAGAACGTGAGACACGGAGAGAGGCTGCTCCTGTTGGTTTGTTTTCCTTTTGTTTTTTTTTTAACACAGCAAGACACGTGTGTGCATGTTGTATAGAAACAGGACGCGTGGTCCAGCGCTGCCACGTGCCCTGTGCATCCTCCATTCTGACCCGAAATCTGATTTTTAACGATACAATTTGCGAGTAAAAATAAATAAAATAAATTACCAAAATAATTCTAAAATTCTCAGAATAATTAAAAACTAGTAAAATAAAAATTTCATAATTTTTAAAGCATTTTTGACTTGCGCGCTATACCCGCATTTTACAATTAACGAACCGAGCTGCACTTGAAACAAATTCATAAAATCACGAAAATAGTCTTAAAATATTCCAAATATCCCGAAGTTTATAAAAACATAAATTTCGTAATTTTAAAACAATTTTTGAAATGTAATTTATACCCGTTTTTAGCAATTAAACGATTCAAAGCGCGGGTAAAATTAATCCTAAAAATTCCCAAAATAATTTAAAATTCTCAAAATATTCCAAACTTAAATAAATATGAGTTTCATAATTTTTGAAGAATTTTGGAATTAAATACGGATTTTACAAATAAATGAAATTGAAAAATCATACAGGGCTAAATAATTGATGAAATATTGATTTCTAAATTTTATAAAATCCCAAAAATAATTATTGTAATTATAAAACCATAAAAACAATTTTAGAGACAATCTAAGTATTTATGCAAATAAATATCCGAAAATAGATTACTTAGCTGCTAAGTAACTATAAAAATGATACAATTTAATACCATATTTAGATAATCATCAAAACCGAGCTTTTTATAAAACACCATATACGAAAATAATGTAAAAATATCCCGTCTCTCGAGAATACGGATTTTGTTGATTACCGAAATAACTATCGTATCGAAAATCTTGCGCCGGGCCGCGCACGGGTCAAACCGTAATCCGGATTGAAAAAGTCAAAACACAGAAAATGTCCGGAACTACCAGATTAGGTTAGGAAGGAGTTTTCGGAAGAGTTTCGGGTTGTAAAAACGCAAAAACAGTTGAGGTTGGACGATTCCCGGCTTTATAAAATAATTTTGGTAATTACTCAGAAAATAATTAATAATTCATAAATCAATATAAAATCATATAACAGTCCAAAAATTACCAGAAAAATATCACAATTATCTATATGTTATTCTGGGCATATAAAAATTCAAATACTCAAATAATATCACATCTAAACACCCAAACATCAATTCCACTTATCAGATATTTCACCAAAATTCACATAAAATCACATAAATAATTCCAAATAATTATAAAAATAATATCTGAAAATATGGGATATTACACCTTGCTTACTCTGCTAGGCATCATAAGTATCTATTAATATTTAACTCATACGATTCTATTCGACATACATTTCTATCTACCCTTCGTTTTACCCAAATCCGATTAACGGATTAAAAGTTACGCTATAAACAAGTAATCACCGAACATAAAGACCAACAGTCAACCAACAAGTCACATATAACACATAACACGTCAAATAATCAATGATATATCATTTATAAAGAAGTCTCGGGTCATAAACAGGCTTTCGGGTATTTAAAATGATTTTTAAAACATTTTTCAGAATTAAAACGGGTTGTTGGATCAATTTCAGAGTAATAAACAAGGTTCGGTTGGCCAATTCTGGCTTCAAAACAATTTTATAATAATTATCGAGCCTTGAAAATAATATTTTAAAACTCGAAACTATTTTTCGGAATTTTTAAATCATTTTTAAATAATTAAATCTAATTAAATAATTAATTAAAATCAATTAATAATTAATTAAATCAATTAATCAATTAATGTTCGAATTAATTGATCAATTAATTAATTAAATATTAACTAAAATTAATTAACTAATTAATTTAGATTTATTTTTGAATTAAAAATAATTTTTAGAATTAAAAATAATGCTTTTTAGAATTTAAAATGAATTTTAGAATTTAAATAATGAATTTCTGAATTATTTTTAAAATGGAAATCTAGAAACACTTTTTAGAATAGAACAATGGGTTGAGAAGGATCAAAACCGGGTTGTGATAACCAGGTAAACGGGTCGGTAACCGGGTCGGGACGAACCGCCGGTTTCTGGGATGAACCCAGTTTCCGGTAGCCGCCGCCTGACTCCGGCGACCTTAATCTGCCCGCCACCATGCTTTTCTGTCTTGCTTTCTGTCACGAATTCATTCCTCAATGTTCTGAGAATCCAAAATCACCATCCAGAATCACAAACTATAGCAGAAACAAGAAATCCGGCGAATTCGAGCATGAACTCCAGCGATAATTAAAAAAAACAACTCCGTACTTTCCAGGAATCGTTTGTGACGTATGAATACATAATTCGATTGCAAATTTGATGAGGAACACGATGCACCCATGTAGATCGACTGAAAACCCCTAACACAGATTCCCCCAAATCGAATTGAAAACATTCAAACAATATAAACCCTAATTTCTTCAATCAGAAAATCAAACTTAAAATTAAACATGTTATTGAACTCCAAATTTGAAGCATAATATACCGAAATGATCAGGAAAACAAGCTCTACAACATAAAATCATCAAATCATTCAAACAATGATCCGTACAAAAATTCATAATTTAAATACCAAGAAATTCGAATATAAATAATTTAATAGGAAATCATCTGATGTTTCTGGGTTGAAATTGATGGAAGATTTGGATTCTAGATTTCAGTAGCTTCGTTTTGAGTATATGTACGCCAAAATCGGATATCGATAACGCCTCCGAATTTGTGTTTGATTATGAAGAACATAATATAATTATAGTATTTTCTCTGTAAAAATTATGTAAATACTGTTTGCAAATGATTTCTGATACAAAATAAAATACGGTAGAGGCTATTTATATTTACGGAAAAATTAGTATCCCGTCGGATCATTCCGGATATAAAACGGTACGTTTATTTGTAAAAACTGATCCAAACGGTATCGGTTTTCGGGATAATTATCCAAATCAGTACAATTTGTACTGCGGTCTTGGTCTCAGCATCTGGTTACACGTATTACGAAGTGAAAATTGTAATAGTTTAATAAAAAGCTCCCGTTTATCGAAAATACGGGTTTTATTGATTTGCCGAAATGAATATTTATATCGAAAATGTTGCGCCGGGACCCGCGCAGGACAAACCGTACGCCGGATCGAAAAAGTCGAAACATGGAAAATGCTCGGAATATTACAATTAGGTTAGGAAGGAGTTCTCGGAAGAGTTTCGGGTTCCAAAAATGTAACAACGGGTGACGTCGGTTGGTTCCCGTTTTTATAAAATAAATTTTAAATACCCGGAAAAAGATTTTATAAATTTCATATGATTCTTATAAATTCATAAATCACCATAAAAATAATTTGGAAGATATGACAATTATCTATATTTTATTTTGGACATATAAAAATAAAATACTCAATTAATATTATTTTTGAATATCCAAGTACAGATAACACTTAACAATAAATTCACTGAATAAATACTGAACACAGATAATAATTATTCAATAGCAAAAATAATTACACGATATATCCCGGATATTACAAAGAATTTCTCTGTAGTTTGTTTGTTCAACTTGTAAAGCAGCTGTGAGCCAATTTGAGCTTCACAGAGTTCTCAAATCGATATATATATATATATATATATATATATATATTTATATATCTAGTGGACACATTCAAATCCACCGTAAAGTTTTAAAGACTTGTGTTTTTATTAATTTGTGTTTGATTTATATAATCCTTTCATTCCCCACTATAAAATCAAGACACATATATATTTGTCGAGTTAAAAACTGTTTTTAAATCCTGAAAAAGAAGCCAGAATTACATTCAACCCCCTTATATAATTCTTGTTGTATTGTTAGGGAATGACAATTGGTATAAGAGCAAGCTCTTGAAGTACAAAGAGTGTAAAGATCACAACAAACAGCAAGATGAACAAGAAGGATGTTGGAGTTAAGATTCCTTTTCTGGACAAAGATAATTATCACCACTATAAGGTGAAGATGCACCAACATCTTCTTTCCCAAGATGAGGCCTATGTGGATTTCATAGAGAGAGGTCCTCATGTACCAATGAGAGCTGCAATAGGCAATGAACCATCTGTTCCCAAGCCTAGGCATGAATGGTCAGATCCTGATATTGAGCAAGTCAGGAAAGATAAGAGGTGTAACACCCCCAAATCCGGGGTCAGGATTGGGTATCACTACACAACTTTAAATAATTAAAACCTGTATATTAAAATAAATATACAGACAACCCCTCATTATTCAGGATCACTTACAGGTTATGGTATGAAGCAAGAATCTAACCTTCTAAACTTTACATAGTCTAAATACATTTTCATTACCTCATTACTAATTCCCTTATATTGAGCCCTCTAACATCTCCAAATCTCCTCAGCTAGAATCTCACTACTTTTGTTGTCTATTAAAAGCTATTCACTTTTGTCCTCATTTGATACTGAAAGAAATAAGAGTTCACAAAGCAAGAGTGAGCCAAAAATGCCCAGCAAGTATCATAAATAGTTTCCAAGTATCGGATCAGGAAAAAACTCCTGGAAATGATTCTTGAATAATTTTAAAAACGTCTTTACACATTAAATAGTTGAGCGAACAAAACATCGGCCCTCATTGACCTTTATTCATAAATCACATTTTTCTGTAAAAGAACAATGAACGTTTCAATATTTCATCCCTTGGAATCAAATCTTTGTTTGGTTCTGAATTATGAACTATTCAAGAAGGAATGTCGTTATGGCGATCAACAATAAATTAGACTGGACACTAGAAACCAACATATGCACTATAACCAGCTGATCAATCAGGATATAATGCAGATCTATACCCAACTGCATAGACCCAACCAACATATGGGGTACCCAGACAACTATGGACTAAGGGTCCGGTCCATCCCCGGCCCATAGGATCCAGCTCATCACTGGTCCTCATAATAACCGTCCAGCCCGTAGAGTATTTTGATGTCAAATCATTTTGATTTCAAAATATCCCAATCAGGGTTCGCAAATAACCCGAAAGAATGGGTATTTGCTCAAGAGAGCAATCAATAATATAGGAACAATAATGAAAGGAACTTACGTAATTAAGAGTAATTGCAGTGAAATATAAAATAGTTAACTATTCTGAACTTAGAATATGAATGAAGAAATAATTGCAGTATTTTAGGAGAAAGGTTAGGAATACTTGCCTCAATTGATAAATTTTTGATCTTTAACTATTCGCCATCTTACTAAGTCCTGTTGCATCTGCATTTCCATTGACAGACCACTTGACCCTTCCTATCATTCACCACTTCAGGTTTGTCTCTATTCTGAATCCACTCGTTTTATTACTATACGTAATCAGGCTTTACGTCTACAACCTCTATCTGGCTTTGAACGTCTCGCACTATGCGGATCTATCACAAATAATACTATTCAATGAACTGCCAATATATAATTGTCTAGTCTATACATTTATCCCTATCATCTACTTGCCTGATAATAACAGATAAGGATCACATCTCATTCAGATAACGTTAAAAGACATGTTGACTCACAATTCAAATAACACGTATACATAAGTCACATAATCATGTTATTCATATAACACGTAGTCACACAATTCATGCAGTATATAAATTGAATCGTCAAAAGATAGATCTCGATGCATCTATAATTGAAATCGGGTCAAAAAGAGTACTTTATCGATCAATAACTGACTCAAAATGCTTCATAAAAAAACATCCTTTTGATATCAAAGAATTTAGGCTTCAAAAGTATTATTATTGAAATCAGAATATTTTTCTAAGTCTAGAGGCGTTCGTTTCACATTTAACGGACGAACGGTTGATTTATTATGAATTTTTGAACATTTTTCGGAATTAAAATGGGTCTCCGAATCATTTTATAATAAAATAATAGGGCTCGAACACCCTAATCTAACTTTAAAATAATTTTGTAATAATTATCGAGTCTTGAAAATAATTTAAAATAATATTTTAAAACTCGAAACTATTTTTTGAAATTTTTAAATAAATTTTAAATAATTAAATCTAATTATTAAATCATTTAATAACTAATTAAATTAATTAATCAATTAATTATAAATTAATCGATTAATTAAAATAATTAAAACTAATTAAATTTAATTAATAAAATAATTTTGATTTATTTTTGCATAAATAAATAATTAAAATAATTTTCTGGATTTAAAATAATTAAATAACCATTTTTCTGATTTTAAAAAAAATAAAAAATATCATTTTCAAAAATAAATAAAACAGGAATTTGGTTTTTGTATGTTTTTGAAACTGTGATATTAAAAGTGAAATTTCCGTAAAGGACAGGGGTTGAAACTGCAATTCCCCCCTTCCCCTACCTCTTCCTCTTCGACGCCGGCCGGAACTCCATGGCCGCCGCCATGGAGCTTTTCCGGCGGCTTCAAAATGCTCCAGAACATCGCCAAATTAAGGGGAATCGAAGAGGTTGCATCCAAAAACTTATTCCCACATATCATATCGTCAATACATCATAGGAATGGACGGAAAGCTCGACTGAAAAAACGCCGCCGCTAAGCTCGTTTTTCCGGCGAACGCTTTCCGTCCACCGTTCGTTAATCATATATAGCTCATCCAATTCCTCTTTCCACGATCTACAGGATGGTATAATCAATTTACAAGAATAACCCCTATTGAACAAATGCCCAATTTGTAATTAAGAACATTCAAACTTATAAACCCTAAATTTTGAATTCGAGAATCAAACTCAATTTTCTATATGTTATTGAACTCGGTTTTTAACATATAATATACCAAAATGATCAGGAGAAAATTATCTACATGATTATGCCATCAAATCACACAAACAACCTCAAGAACAAAAATTCATATTTTAATTTTTAATAAATTCAAAATAAAACAATTTAATAAGAAAAATACCTTGATTTCTGCACTGAAATGGTTGATTGAATCGAGAAGGATTTTTCAAGAGCTTCGATTTGATATATGGCACGCCCAAATCGGAGTTCGATAAAGCCTTCGTTCATGCGTTTGATTCTCAGGAACGTATCATTTTTAGGGTTTTTCTCTGTAATTACTATATTTTTACTGGTTGTAAATGAATAAACGAATAAAATGAAATGAGAAATATACTATTTATATTTACGGAATATTGGTTCATTCTGGATCGTTTTGGATCGATAAATCAGTTGCTTAGCCGCTAAGTAACTGCTATAACGATCCGATTTGATACCCGTATGGGATAATTATCCAAACTGGGCTTTTTATAAAACACTTTATACGAAAATAATATAATAATATCCCATCTTTTGAGAATACGGGTTTCGTTGATTTGTCGAAATGATTATCGTATCGAAAATTTTGCGTCGGGCCACGCACGGGTCAAACCGTAATCCGGATCGAAAAAGTCAAAATACGGAAAATGTCCGGAATTACCAGATTAGGTTAGGAAGGAGTTTTCGGAAGAGTTTCGGGTTGTAAAAACGGTTGAAGTCGGATGATTCCCGGCTTTATAAAATAATTTTGTAATTATCCGGAATATAATTAATAATTCATAAATCATTATAAAATCATATAACACTCCAAAAATTACCAGAAAAATACCTTAATTATCTATATTTTATTCTGTACATATTAAAATTAACATACTCCCATTTTATTATATACAAACATCCAAATATTATCATCAATCATCAGATAATTCACCAAAATTCATATAATATTCACATAATAATCATATATTAATACAAATAATTACGCGATATTTCCCGGATGTTACATTCGTCCCCCCTTAAAAGGATTATGTCCTCATAATCACACTAAGGAATAGTACTGATACTTTTCAAGTATATCACTTTCATTTCTCAGGCGAATCTCTCAACCTTATAGTTTTTCATATTCTTAACGTATAATATCGATCTTTCCTTAATAGCCTCTCGCTAACAACATATTCTATTTGTTGATGGTATAACTCAATTCAAATCTCCATCTTTTATATATAATGGAGCTAACTGACTCTTTCCGGATATATACATTCAAATGCCCTATGACTTCGCTATACGGGTAGCGGTGAAGCCAACTCACTTTTATTTATCCTGCCTATTTTACTATCTAGGAGGGACCAACATAACACATCTTAATTCTCTTTTTCTTTCTAATTCTAGTAACTCGTGCTTATGAGTGTTTCCAACTATTACTCGGTGTTGAACCTCGTCCCCATATGTTTCTTCGTTCAAATAACCTAATTTGTAATCGCTTCCCATCGTATTCGAGGCTCTTTAATCGTTCCCGTAATCTTCTTCTTCATCTGTAAATGATGTACGGAGACCATGGCATATTTGATTTCTGACGTTAACTATGATATTTTCCAAGTATCTTCCTTATAATTTCTCAGGTCTCATCACTTTAATCACAACTCAATAGTCTCTTACCGACATTAAATCTATCAGTTACTCACGTAACCTGAATCACCTTCATTTTATACATAGGGAGCTAAATTACCCTTCTTAATCATATACATTTGAATATCTTATGAACTCGTCATGCCTGTAACAACAAGGCCAACTCATTCATAATCGCTCTATCTCATTGTCTCAATAAACTAACTTAATTTATACTAATCTGCTTCTCCTTCTAATTCTAATAATTTGTGTTTATGAACCTTCCATTTTCCCTAACTATTCTACTTTACTTCTTGCGTCTCCTTCTGTTTGGTTAATCTGGCCTATGAACATTTTCAATCGTATTCGAGAACCTTTAGCTGGTCTATTGTACTTTCCATCCGTCTGCGCCCGATATATTGAGCTCATGGCGTCTGATGCTTCGAAATGTTCAAAATCTATTTCAAACTACAAATTAAAAGAAAATATTGACATTCGCATTTAACTCACCACTTTGTAGTATACTTCAATTTCTTTTCAATCACTATCAAGTATATTCATCAAGCGAGAATCTTTTACTATCTGAAAGGAAATATTAATGGAATGAATCATAACTTTATTCGAAACCGAATTCTTGGTACTAAAACTCATTTTGTTGTCATATCAAATTAGATATCAATATGAACTTTGATGCTCACAAAATTCCATACTGAAGTCAACATCAATCATCTATATTAATACCACCCTTGATATCTAACAACAAAGTAAGTATCAGTATAATCCAGAAGCCGGATCAAAACATGTTCTTCAATTTCTAACTTTTCAAATTCCTTTACTCATTCTTCGGTAATCCTAATGATATTCACTCTTTCTTTTCTACTCAAGACATCTGTCCTAAAATTGACCTTTCCTGTTTGGTAGTTAACCACACAACTGGAGCTCATAATCAATTATAACTAGAAATTATACCTTTGAAACTTAGAACACAGTCGCTAATCTTTCACCCTTCGCATGCATATCTTCAGGTGTTCAAATTGGTCTTCCTTAGTTCTTGAATGGGCGAGGATGTTATTGATAAATGAAATTACACTATCCAAATACTCCTGGTACATTATGTTCATTTAATCTTCAAACTTGTAACTTCTGATAATCGATGCGTAACTTCATACCTCCATTCTCTTTTTCCCATGACCTCTTTTGTGTATAGCACGAAACACTCTTTATTTTATTATTCTTTCATTTCATACTCCCGAAGTTTCCTTCACTCATTACTTCATCCCTAATGGGTCATACGATATAGGGCTTTTAGCACCAGCTCGACTCTCTGCAGTAACCACTGAGAAATTTCACCATATGTTTTGAGGTAACCTTGGTAAATCATTTGTTAGAATCTTCGGGCTTTGTTTTAATTCTAAAAAATTCGATATGAGATTCATTGTAACGTTCTTCTTTAACAGTTCACCACTAATACCTTGGTTTAATCTCCCATGTTTACACGCATTCTTTGAATGTAATTTTCTATCTTCAATTATCGGCGTTTCACTTCATTCTCCTATTAGTTCTGACACAGCTGCCGTTCACAACTTGCTTATATCCTGGACTATTTTATAAAATTTCTTTATCATCCTTTTGATTCCACTTCCTTTTTTATTTAGTTCTTCATTCTCATTACTCATTAACTCCTTTAACATAAAGAATGTCTTTTTCTTGATAATATTAATATGTGCATTATTAGCTAAGCCATTTCTGAAGTTAATAAAAGGATTTTATTTATAATTTTTAAATTCTTACTAACAGAATTATCAAAATTTATCGATAGTTATTTTCTTAACCTCACTTAAATTATCATTGATCGTATATTCAGCTTTTTTCCAATTGATCAACATTTCTTTTTTTTTTTTCCTGAGTTCACATGCGGACTTCCTTAGTCTTCATCTTACCTCGGAGACTTGGATTCGCGAGCTTTCTAAAACTTTTATTCAATCGCCATTCGATATGGGTATACTTTCACGTCCTTCCTAGAATGCTATTACAGATGATAGAATCTCTTTGCTTATCTTGAACCTTCAGTTCTTGAAAATATTTTTCCTACTAGCATGTACCAATTACTTTCAGTTCCTCTTGTTTATCGAAAAGGGCATATCTAGATAAAATCCCGCATATGTCTGCAATAAAATCACGCTAATTCCCCTAAACTTTTGATTTCTGCTAATGCCATCACTTCCTTCAATTTGCTAACCGCTTTGATTTCGGATCTGAAAATCATGTTAGAGCTTGACTCAATATAATTGGAATCGATCTCCATTTAGCTAACAATTAGTTGATAAAGTTGATCAATTAACTCTTTTAACAGATCAATTAAACCAAGTGTTGACTAGCTAACTGGAATCAAAGACCAATTATATAAAGTCAGTTTGTAATAACTTTCTCAAGAACCGAGATCGCAGTTATTTGGAGTACTGACGAGAACGACAATATACTTCTTTATCCTTACATGTAGGGTAATTTCTAAAAATTTGGGCAGCACTTCCACTATATCATTGTCTACCAGTCGGACTCAAGCCAACACCATCAATCAACCAAATCGTCCATAATCATATCCATCCACTCCCATCAACCAAATTCATCCATTTACCATAATTCAATCTATATCATTCTGACCAGCATTTATATGATTAACTGGCATAACATATATCTTTTTGAAATGGGACTAAGGTCTTAAACCAACAATGATTAATATAACCACACTTTTCTCAGTTCTTTTAGAATATTACAAAATTTTATTTCGCAGGTCTTTTAACTTATCTCTTACCATTACTAATTGGGTATAGTTATTTTTGAAAATTATGCCACATCCTTCAACGAACTACACCAATCCTCCTTCTTTGACGATACACACCCAATTTTATTAATGAGTCTATTGATCTTTTAATAACCACGCAGGGTCTTAATTATCATCACAATCAGGTGAAAACTCCATCATCAGTTTGTTATTTCTTAAAAGGTCTCGCAGTCGAATCACCATTACTTTGTCTCCACTTATGTTCCCGTATCAAACTTTCATCACCGACCCGGTTATGGGTATTAAATTCACCATAGCTTATTTATTCAAGGTAGAGAACTTCACAATTTCTAGAAGAACACGTTCAAAATTTGTTTGCAATTAAAATTTCTTTGATCTTGAATCTTCACGACAATTATCTTTCTGCGACGAAGGGATGTTTCACCTATTAATTTCCCGTCTGAATCAGTGCTCAGAATTCCCTTGATCTCCGATTGTTGTCCCGACATTCGTTTGCTTTGCATACGGCCTTACTTACTTATTTTATAACTAGTTTATTTGTTACGGTTCGCTAACCATTCATTTCACGTCGAAATCCTCTGATTTGAAGCGTGTTATCTTAACGCAATCTATCTTACTAATGAGATCCTCGTAACACAAACAACTGTCTGAATTGATGTGTACGCCACGTCCGTGTTATCGATGAATTTCTTCTTCCTTACCCGAATATGTCCACCATTTATCGGTTTACAGTCGTATCTATATTTGTTGTATGATGCCACGTGCTACACTATTTCATTTCTTTTAAAATCGTCAGAGAACAGACTCTACGCAAGAGGAGAGTTTGCGAATATGACTTTGATTGAAAACTGAATAAGGAATAACAATGCCACAAATAATTGGGAGAATTTGTAATTCAGTAAATTGAAGGAAGAAGAATGAGTGAAGATTTAGATGTGAATGAGACAACCATATTCGTAGTCAAGATGGCCAGTATTTCATACTATATGGCATACAACACATGATTAGGTGGCGTCCCACCCGAATCTTCATCATTTCGACAAAGCTTCATACCACAACACTATTTGTCTCAATCAGAAATCAGTAATTTGAGAAGAGAAACAATTCAGAAGGAATACAATAAATTTTCTTTCGTCTTCACATCATATGATTTATCCATAGGAGAAACTCATACGTATTCAAGAATCAAGAAGAACATATGCTATCGTATTAAGAGAAGGAATGTCGATGTTGATCATCTTCCATGCTTGACCTACGTATGCCTTTAGAAACCAGTCGAATGAGAGATTCACAGTATAGGTCAGATTATAACTTCGAAATATCGTCTGGAAATGCCTCCACATTAAATGCTTTAATGATTTGATTGTAATCGTGTCCCTACAAAATTATAATTATTACTTCCGACTTCTTCTATGCCACGTAGAATAACAATCGATCCTGCAACGCTTCAACTTTGTCGATTAGGAATATTATCCTTTGCCAATCGTCTAAAAGAGTCTTCTATTTCCTTCAATCATCCCTTGTCCATTCGAATTACAAATCTTGTTAAATTTTAATAATTTCATGAATTGGTTAAATAATATTTTAACATATTCATTCAATTATCGGTATTATTTAAACAAAGATTACTTGCTATTTTCTTGATCCACTAATGAAATATCTAATTAAAGGAATGCCCATATAAGGGTCTCTCCATTTTGGTACATCTTCTACTTTTCCTAGGATTCTGCTCGCACTTATTAGTCGACAAAGTTTCATTTACTATTGTATATCATTTATTCGCATTTTTGCCGTAATGCTGACATCTGGTACTATCTCTGACAGTCTTGTCATCATTCTTGACGCTATGCTTACAACCACACATGTAATTCGACGTGCTGCTTGTAAATAATGTCGCACCTTCTTGCTAGTATTACCTATACCTAATAAGGTAGATATCATTCCTCGCGCAGTGCCCGGTATGTGATAAAAATCTTTTCGCAACGGTGGTGCCTTTGCAGGTTGCAACTTTGGCCCTTCATTAGCTTCCATCAACTTGTTGCCTCAAGCGGGGAGCTCGTTTTATTACCTAATTCTAAGTTAAATCGTACCAAAGCTCACCTAGCCTCTCTTTCACAAGTTCTCACAAGAAACAATCGCATTTTCTTCAAAACCGCATGAAACGTAGGGTAACATATCCAGTCCCCGTCAATCTGTCAATTTCTCATTACTGTAGGATCAGAGAACTCAATATACCTATAGCGTTACGATATTCGCCTTATACTTCCCTCAACAATCCTGGCTTACCAATTCCGTATCGGATCTGCTAATCCTTATTCGCACTCAATTTGAACTTAAAATGAGTATGCTTAGGGTCTTTCCTTTCTCATATGATATATCTCTCTTATCTTACCCTCACTTATTCTTATTTCAGTGACCATTAACCTGTAGCTCTGATACCAACTGTAACACCCCCAAATCTGGGGTCAGGATTGGGTGTCACTACACAACTTTAAATAATAAAAACCTATATATTAAAATAAATATACAGACAACCTCTCATTATTCAGGATCACTTACAGGTTATGGTATGAAACAAGAATCTAACCTTCTAAACTTTACATAGTCTAAATACAATTTCATTACCTCATTACTAATTCCCTTGTATTGATCCCTCTAACATCTCCAAATCTCCTCAGCTGGAATCTCACTACTTTTGCTGTCTATTAAAAGCTATTCACTTTTGTCCTCATTTGATATTGAAAGAAATAAGAGTTCACAAAGCAAGAGTGAGCCAAAAATGCCCAGCAAGTATCATAAATAGTTTCCAAGTATCGGATCAGAAAAAAACTCCTGGAAATGATTGTTGAATAATTTTAAAAACGTCTTTACACATTAAATAGTTGAGCGAACAAAACATCGGCCCTCATTGACCTTTATTCATAGATCACATTTTTCTGTAAAAGAACAGTGAACGTTTCAATGTTTCATCCCTTGGAATCAAATCTTTGTTTGGTTCTGAATTATGAACTATTCAAGAAGGAATGCTGTTAATGGCGATCAACAATAACTTAGACTGGACACTAGAAACCAATATATGCACTATAACCTGCTGATCAGTCAGGATATAGTGCGGATCTATACCCAAATGTATAGACCCAACCAACATATGGGGTACCCAGGCAACTATGGCCTAAGGGTCCAGTCCATCCCCGACCCATAGGATCCAGCTCATCACTGGTCCTCATAATAACCGTCCAGCCCGTAGAGTATTTTGATGTCAAATCATTTTGATTTCAAAACATCCCAATCAGGGTTCGCAAATAACCCGAAAGAATGGATATTTCCTCAAGAGAGCAATTGATAATATAGGAACAATAATGAAAGGAACTTACGTAATTAAGAGTAATTGCAGTGAAATATAAAAGAGTTAACTATTCTGAACTTAGAATATAAATGAAGAAATAATTATAGTATTTTAGGAGAAAGGTTAGGAATACTTCCCTTAATTGATAATTTTTTGATCTTTAACTATTCGCCATCTTACTAAGTCCCGTTACATCTGCATTTCCATTGACAGACCACTTGACCCTTCCTATCATTCACCACTTCTTGTTTGTCTCTATTCTGCATCCACTCGTTTTATTACTATACGTAATCAGGCTTTACTTCTACAACCTCTATCTGGATTTGAACGTTTCGCACTATGCGGATCTATCACAAATAATACTATTCAATGAACTGACAATATATAATTGTCTAGTCTATACATTTATCCCTATCGTCTACCCGCCCGATAACAACAGATAAGGATCACATCTCATTCAGATAACGGTAAAAGACATGTTGACTCACAATTCACATAACACGTATACATAAGTCACATAATCATGTTATTCATATAACACATAGTCACACAATTCATGCAGTATATAAATTGAATCATCCAAAGATAGATCTCGATGCATCTATAATTGAAATCGGGTCAAAAAGAGTACTTTATCGATCAATAACTGACTCGAAATGATTCATAAAATAAACATCCTTTTGATATCAAAGAATTTAGTCTTCAAAAGTATTTTTATTGAAATCGGAATATTTTTCTGAGTCTAGAGGCATTCGTTTCTCATTAAACGGACGAACGGTTGATTTATTCTGAATTTTTGAACATTTTTCGGAATTAAAATGGGTCTCCGAATCATTTTATAATAAAATAATAGGGTTTGAACACCCTAATCTAACTTTAAAATAATTTTGTAATAATTATCGAGTCTTGAAAATAATTTAAAATAATATTTTAAAACTTGAAACTATTTTTCGAAATTTTTAAATCAATTTTACATAATTAAATCTAATTATTAAATCAATTAATCATTAATTATATTAATTATATTAATTATAAATTAATCGATTAAGTTAATAATTAAAAACTAATTAAAATTAATTAATAAAATAATTTCGATTTATTTTTGAATAAATAAATAATTAAAACAATTTTCTGGATTTAAAATTATTAAATAACTATTTTTCTGATTTAAAAAAATATTATTTTTGAAAATAAATAAAACAGGAATTTGGTTTTTGTATGTTTTTTAAACTGTGATATTAAAAGTGAAATTTAAGTAAAGGACGGGGGTGGAAACTGTAATTTCCCCCCCTTCCCCTATCTTCCTCTTCGACGCCGGCCGGAACTCCATGGCCGCTGCCATGGAGCTTTTCCATCGGCCTTAAAATGCTCTAGAACGTCGCCAAATTAAGGGGAATCGAAGAGGTTGCATCCAAAAACTTATTCCCACATATCATATCGTCAATACATCACAGGAATGGACGGAAAGCTCGACTGAAAAAAACGCCGTCGCTAGGCACGTTTTTCCGGCGAACGCTTTCCGGCCACCATTCGTTAATCATATATAGCTCATCCAATTCGTCTTTCGAAGATCTACATGATGGTATAATCAATTTACAACAATATCCCCTAATGAACAAACGCCCAATTTGTAATTAAGAACATTCAAACTTATAAACCCTAAATTTTGAATTCGAGAATCAAACTCAATTTTCTATATGTTATTGAACTCGGTTTTTAACATATAATATACCAAAATGGTCTGGAGAAAATTATCTACATGACTATGCCATCAAATCACACAAACAACCTTAAGAACAAAAATTCATATTTTAATTTTTAATAAATTCAAAATAAAATAATTTAATAAGAAAAATACCTTGATTTCTGCACTGAAATGGTTGATTGAATCAGAAAGTATTTTTCGAGAGCTTCGATTTGATATATGTCACGCCCGAATCAGAGTTCGATAACGCCTTCGTTCATGTGTTTGATTCTCACTAACATATCATTTTTAGGGTTTTTCTCTGTAATTACTATATTTTTACTGGTTGTAAATGAATAAACAAATAAAATGAAATAAGAAATATACTATTTATATTTACGGAATATTGGTTCGTTCTGGATCGTTTTGGATCGATAAATCAGTTGCATAGCCGCTAAGTAACTGCTATAACGATCCGATTTGATTCCCGTATGGGATAATTATCCACACCGCGCTTTTTATAAAACACTTTATACAAAAATAATATAATAATATCCCGTCTTTCGAGAATACGGGTTTCGTTGATTTGTCGAAATGATTATCGTATCAAAAATTTTGCGCCGGACCACGCAGGGGTCAAACCGTAATCCAGATCGAAAAAGTCAAAACACGAAAAATGTCCGGAATTACCAGATTAGGTTAGAAAGGAGTTTTTGGAAGAGTTTCGGGTTGTAAAAGCATAAAAACGGTCGAAGTCGGATGATTCCCGGCTTTATAAAATAATTTTGTAATTATCCGGAAAATAATTAATAATTCTTAAATTATTATAAAATCATATAACACTCCAAAAATTAACAGAAAAATACCTTAATTATCTATATTTTATTATGGACATATTAAAATTAACATACTCACATTTTATTATATACAAACATCCAAATATTATCATCAATCATCAGATAATTCACCAATATTCATATAATATTCACATAATAATCATATATTGATACAAATAATTACGTGATATGTCCCGGATGTTACAAGAAGGCCATGAATATATTGTTCAATAGAGTTGATGCTGATATGTTTGATAACATCATTAACTGCAAAATAGCCAATAAGGTTTGGGACACTATCCAGATTATTTGTGATGGTACTGAGCAAGTAAGGGAGAATAAGATGCAACTGCTAATTCAGCAATATGAGCACTTCCACTGTGAAGATAGTGAGTCTCTCACTGATATTTTTAGTAGATTTCAAAAACTACTAAATTCTCTGAAGTTGCATGGAAGAGTCTATCAGATAAAAGACTCTAACCTCAAGTTCCTTAGATCTCTTCCAAAGGAATGGAAACCAATGACAGTCTCATTGAGAAATTATCAGGATTACAGGGAGTTTACCTTGGAAAGACTGTATGGCATCCTGAAAACTTATGAGCTTGAAATAGAGTAAGATGAGAGGATGGAGAAAGGAAGGAAGAAAGGAGGGTCCATAGCACTGGTTGCTGAGTTAGAAAAGGAGAAAGAGATGAAGATAGAAGCTGTTGAGTCTACTTGAAAGGTCTGTGAGAACAAGGGTAAAGGGCTGGTAGCTGAAAATTAAGATCATTTAAGCCAAGATGACCTGGATTATATTGATGAGCATTTAGCATTACTTTCCAGAAGATTTGCCAAGCTCAAGTTCAAAAAGAACTTTGGAGCAGCCAAGCCAAGTAGAAATATGATGGATAAATCCAAATTCAAATGTTTCAAATGTGGCTTGGCAGGGCATTTTTCCAGTGAGTGTAGAAAGTCAGATTCCAACAAAAAGAAGTTTGAGCCTGTTGATTACAAACAAAAATATTTTGAGTTGCTCAAGCAAAAGGAAATGGCTTTCATTACACAGGAAAATGACTGGGCAGCTGATGGATTGGATGAAGATGAAGATGTAAACTATATCAATCTAGCCCTGATGGCGAAGTCTGATGAAACAAAAACAAGTTCTTCAAGTAATCAGGTAATCACCACTAGCCTAGCGTGTTTATCTAAAGTTGAGTGTAATGATGCAATCAATGACATGTCTACAGAATTATATCACTTGCGTGTTACACTTAAGTCCCTCACTAAGGAAAATGCTAAAATTAAAGAAACAATTTGTTTTTAAGTGGGAGGAATAATGTGCTAGGGTATCAGTTTATTGAATTTGAAAAATTGAGAATTGAGTGTAAGATTGCTAAGGATGAATTAACTGAGTCCTTGAAGAAAGAAGAGATTTTAAAGAAGCAGCTTTAACGAGAACAAGAAGTGATTAAAACATGGAAATCACCTAGAGATGTCCATGCTCAAATAACTAAGTTCAAGGTATTGAGTCCTTTTGTGATGCATGCTGGAAAAAGAGTAAGGAGAAACTGGAATCTAACTTAGTTGAAGGATTGTTGACAGATGTGGACTCGACGGATGATGAGAATCATCCATTGGATAACCAAAAGGATTATCCGTCGAGTGACAAAGAGCCACATCCGTCGGCTGTGAGTAAACCTGTGAGCAAAGCTAAGCTTGCCAAGCTGAATGAAAAATATGGATCAGTTTCCAAAAACTTTGTCTCAGGAGAATCAAGTCAAGTGAAGAAGGAGAAGAAAGTTAATGTTGGTCATCTGTCCATCAAGCAATTAATTGAAGATTAGAAAAGTTTGAGGTTAAAACATAAACTAAAAAGAAAAATAATAGAAATGAGAAAGTAGGAATTAACAAGCATAACAACTACACACCTGATGAATATGCACCAAGAAAAATCTGTGTTAAGTGTGGTAGTGTTAATCACCTGTCTATTAATTGCAAACTTGCCATGCCTACTCCTATGTCTGTGCCTCCCACTTTTCCCAACATGACTGTCATGCCTACCATGCCTATGAATGCTATGTCTGCTCATAATATGAATGCACAATTTTCTAATATTCCATTTGCACCTAATCCTTATTATGTTGCATTTAGTATGCCACAAATGCCATTTAGCATGCTTACTGGAATAACATGTTTGCAAACAACATGCCTTTTCCTGTTAATCAAAATGTGCACGATAATTCTGGTTTAATGACTGGTTTCAAAGGTCCAACTCAAATAACTAAGGATGAATCAGAAATTCCCAAGTCAAATGAGATCAAACCTAAGAAACCAAAGAAGAATGCTAACAAGGCAGGACCCAAGGAAACTTGGGTACCAAAATCAACTTGATTTGGTTTTGATGTGTGCAGGGAAATATAAAGAAACTTTGGTACCTGGATAGGGGTTGTTCAAGGATCATGACTGGAGATTCTACCCTGCTCACAGTGTTCAAGAAAAGAGCTGGCCCAAGTATTACTTTTGGAGATGACAACAAAGGTTATACTGTGAGATATGGCTTGATTTCAAAAGACAATGTCATCATTGAAGAAGTTGCCCTAGTGGATGGTCTCAAACACAATTTGTTGAGTATCATCCAGCTTTGTGATAAGGGCAATTCAGTAACCTTCAATTCAGAAGCCTGTGTTGTGACAAACAAAAGAAGCAACAAAGTTGTTCTCACTGGTGTGAGAAAAGGAAATGTGTATCTAGCTGACTTCAACTCATCTAATGCAGAATCTATCACTAGAAGCTGTCCCATCTAAACTTCAAGACCATTAATGAGCTTGTCAAGAAAGAACTGGTTAGAGGCATTCCTCAAGTGGAGTTTTCTAAGGATGGATTGTGTGATGCCTGATAAGTGGCATTTTATACCACTTAGAACGTCTTAAAATAGCTTAAATTGGTGTCTTGAAATCAAGTATTTTGTGTATTTGATGCGTTTTTCTAGTGTTTGTGCGTTTCAGGGTAATAGTTGCATTTCGGGGGAGTAATCATCAATAATAAGTCTTGGCATGTGTCTAGCATTGCGAGAGGGAAGAGAGGAGTAGATTACAGTGAAGAAATGGAGCAAAAATCAGACATTTTCCAGTAGGGGTCTGAGCGCCCGCTCAGCTATGCTGACCGGCCGCGCAGGAAGCTGAGCGCCCGCTCAGCTATGCTGAGCGGCAGCGCAGGGTCGAGAAATCAGATTATTTATTTTAGACTTCTATTTCTGTTTGGCTTCCAACTTCTGTGTAATATGAGTTTTATGGGACTTCTATATAAGTAGATTTCAGAGACGTTTCACGTGTGTTGAATCGTTGTATTAATCGAGGAGCGAAGGAGATAAGGAAGAAGATCGTTTTAGCACACCGCAACGAAGAGGAAGCATATTTTCTTGTGATTCTTTATTTCGTTGTAACGTTGGATGCTAGTTTTCTTTGCTTTGAACCTATTTACTCTTGTGACGTACTCTGGTTTAATATAATTAGTTTAGTTATTATTCTTTTGTGTTTATTTATCATGTTTTCATATGAACCCATGATGACGATAAGTGCTATCATGGGCTAATCGTGATCATGGGGTCGTAACGGATTTACTATGGGATTCTTTAGTTAGTTGTTTAATACCTTAGTGTGTGATGATTGTATGATATCTAGTATTGGTTGTGCGTATTTGTCTTATGTGCGTCGTGAACATATAAGATGTTAGATATATTTGATAATATCATGGTTAATATGATTTATGTTTAGTTTTCAGATCTTACTTAAACAGGATAAATCAGTACTTATTGGAAGTTAGGACTTAAGGATATCAGTACTTATATTATCAAGAGATAATCATCAGAAGATGGATATCAGAACTTAAGTGCTGAAGGATGTTCAGATAAGGACAGTAGCTGATTAAAGGAAAGAAGATCGAGATAAATATAAGAAGAGATATGCATGAAGAAGGAATTCTATGAAGAATAGAATACTTGGAAGAAAAGATATCTGATTGATATATTTTAGGAAGCAGAACTATATTCCATATCAATTAGTGATTATCTTGTAACTGTGTAGTACATAAACACAGACATAGGGTTTACACTATAAATGTTATTATATTCAAGAAGATTATTCATTGTAACCCTAACAGCTCGTGATATTTGTTCATCACTGAGAGGTAACAGTTCCATACTGTAACAGAGTTTATTGTTTCAATAAAGTTTGTTTTCTGTTACTTGAGATATTAAAGTTCGATTTGATTGTACTTTATACTGTATTCACCCCCTCTACAGTGTGTGTGACCTAACAAGGGGTATCAGAGCCGATCTGTTAACGCACATACAATTAAAGATCCAAACACAATCATGTCTGACACAGAAACTCCAACTAAGCCTACCAAAACTGAAGAACCACCAAAGACACAAATTCAAAGTCGGTATGAGACCATCAGAGTTCCCATACTGAGACCATCTGAATATCCCATATGGAAGGTGAGGATGACCATGTTCCTAGAAGCAACGGATCCAAAATATCTTGATAGAATCAAGGAAGGGCCTCACAAACCAACCAAGCTCGCTGTGCAGTTGCAGATGAAGCAGCAAAGACCGTACCAAAGGAGAAGAGTGATTATACTGCTGAAGATATCGCATCAATTGCTAAGGATGCTAAGGTACGACACTTACTGCATAGTGCCATTGATAATATAATGTCAAACAGGGTAATTAACTGCAAGACTGCTAAGGAGATATGGGATGCTCTAGAAACAAGGTGTCAGGGAACTGATACAATTAAGAAGAACAGGAATATAATACTCACTCAAGAGTATGAACATTTTGACTCAAAGGCAAATGAGTCATTGACTGATTTATATGATAGATTTGTCAAACTCTTGAATGATTTGTCATTGGTTGATAAGGAGTATGATCTTGAAGATTCAAACCTTAAATTCCTGTTAGCTCTTCCTGAATGCTGGGATTTGAAGGCAACAACAATAAGAGACAACTACAATCTTGATGAAACAACTCTTGATGAAATTTATGGAATGCTCAAGACTCATGAACTTGAGATGGAACAAAGAAGCAAAAGGGAAGGAGGAAAGTTAAGGATAGTTGCTCTTAAGGCTGAAGAAGAATCCCCCAAGGCAGCTACCTCAAGGAAAGACAAGGGTAAAGCTCTTTTCACAAAGTCTGATACTGAGTCATCAAGTTCTGAAAGTGATGTTGACTCAGATTCTGAAAGCTTGCCTGAGACTGATGCTGATGAGGAGATGATGAAGCTGTGTGCTCTTATGGTGAAAGGGATCACAAAGATTGCATACAGGAAGTTCAGGAAGGGAAAGAAGTTTTCCAGGAAAGGCACAAGTTCTGATAAGAAGAATTTCAGATGATCTGAGGGCAGAGGAGGAAAGTCTGATAGAGGAGATTATACCAATGTCAAATGCTATAACTGTGGTGAGAAAGGCCACATATCTCCTGATTGTAAGAAAGTGAAGGGTGACAAAGGCAAGGCTCTTGTCACAAAGAAGAAAAGCTGGACAAACACCTCAGACTCTGAAAGTGAGGAGAACTATGCTTTAATGGCAAATGCTGATAAAGAAAGTGCTGAGAGCAGTTCTGAAGCTGCTGAAACAAAGGTACCTCAGACTAATGCTTTTCATATTGATGATATTAATGAGTTGAGAAGATATCTTAAAACCATGTTTGTTAGTTATAGAGATCAAACTTTAACATGTGAAAGATTAACTTCTGAAAATCTTGCTTTTAAGAAAAGAAATGATTTCTTAGAAAAAGAGTTAGTTATGTTCCATCAAACTCAGAAGGATAGAGATGATGCTTTTTATGTTAGAGATGAAGTGCTAAAAATGAATGAATCTCTAAAAACCGAGGTAGAAAAGGAAAGAGAGATTATCATGACTTGGACTAACTCTGGAAGAACAACTCAAAATTTGCTAAGTAGTGAAAATTGGAAAGAGGGCTTAGGTTATGGAGAGGATAAGAATGATAAAGGAACTATAGAAATTAATTCTGTTGTTAAGCAAAAGCCAAAGTTAAAACCTGTTAAGTTTGTAACTATAAAGTCTGATAATGAGAAATCAGAAGTTAAAGAGGAATTAACTTCTGACAAACTAAAACAGGAAAAGACAGCTGAAGTAAACATAGGCTTAATGACTAAGAAGCAGCTTAAGCATAAGCTGAAAGATGTGAAGAATGCAAACAAGGAAAAATCACCTAGGAAAAATAGGAATGGAAAGGAAGGTGTAAATAAAAGCAATAATTATAAGCCTGTTCCTGAAGCTCCTAGGAAAATGTGTCATAACTGTGGAAGTTCTAACCATCTGGCTTCTTTTTGCAGGAAGAATAAGAGCATAAACTCCTTACCTTCAAAATCAGGAGTTAAGAGTCAGTCTGTTAGATATAAACCACAAAATCCTTGTTTTCATTGTGGTAGTTTATGGCATTCCATTTATACTTGTAAGGAATATCATAGTTTGTACTATGATTATTATCAAATAAAACCTTCTTTGAAGAAAGTTTCCATTGTTCCTTCTAGTGTAAATTCTGATTCAAAGTCTGATAGTGTAAGTTCTGATAAGAAAAATGTTAACATAAACTCTGATGCTAAATCCGCTGCAAATGTTAACAAATTTGATAAGGCCAAAGGATCCAAGCAAGTCTGGGTCCTTAAAACTAATCATTAGTGGTCTTTATGATTGCAGGGCAACAGGAAAAATATTCTAGTTCTGGACAGTGGATGTTCAGGACATATGACTGGAAATAAGGCCCTGCTATCAGACTTTGTGGAGAAAGCTGGCCCATTCTTATGGAGATTGCAACATTGGAAAAACATTGGGATATGGCAATATCAATCTTGGGAATGTCATCATTAAAGAAGTAGCTCTGGTTTCAGGACTTAAACACAATCTGCTGAGTATTAGTCAAATCTATGATAGAGGTTATCATGTTGATTTCTTTGAAGAATACTGTGAAGTTGTGAGTAAATCTAAAGGCAAAGTTGTTCTGAAAGGATACAGGCGTGGTAACATTTATGAAGCTAAGCTTTCAACAAGTACTGATGGTTCTGCAATCTGTCTGATGAGTAGAGCATCAATTGAAGAAAGCTGGAATTGGCACAAGAAACTCTCTCATTTAAATTTCAACAATATAAATGAACTAGTCAAGAAAGAACTTGTGAGAGGACTGCCAAAGTCAGTATTTGCTCCTGATGGCCTTTGTGATTCTTGTCAGAAGGCCAAACAAAGAAAATCTTCATTCAAGAGCAAGACTGAATCATCAATTCTTGAGCCTTATCATCTACTACATGTTGATCTATTTGGTCCAGTGAATGTCATGTCTATTGCAAAGAAGAAATATGCGTTGGTCATAGTGGATGAGTTCACCAGATACACATGGGTGTATTTCTTGCACACAAAAAGTGAAACTGCATCTATCTTGATTGATCATGTCAAACATCTGGATAAATTGGTCAAAGATTCTGTGAAAACAATAAGGAGTGATAATGGCACTGAGTTCAAGAATTTGATAATGGAAGAGTTCTGCAAAAACCATGGAATTAAGCAGGAATTTTCTGCTCCTGGAACTCCACAGCAAAATGGAGTTGTTGAAAGGAAGAATAGAACTCTCATTGAAGCTGCACGTACAATGCTTGAAGAAGCAAAGCTTCCAACCTATTTCTGGGCTGAAGCTGTGCAGACTGCTTGTTTTACTCAAAATGCAACACTCATTAACAAGCAAGGAAAAACACCATATGAGATGGTGAAGAAAAAGAAGCCAAATCTGAAGTACTTTCATGTATTTGGATGCAAGTGTTTTGTTCTCAAGACTCATCCTGAACAGCTATCCAAATTTGATCTAAAAGCTGATGAAGGAATCTTTGTTGGATATCCACTTTCCATAAAAGCCTTCAGAGTCTATAATTTGAGAACAAGAGTGGTCATGGAATCTATCAATGTCTCTTTCGATGACAAGAAGATTACCGGTCTTGAAGATTTTATTGATCATGATCAGCTGAGATTTAAAAATGAAGACTCAAATTCTGATACTGAAAATCTTGACAGTCTAAGTCCTGATACTGTAAACTCTGATGGATTAAACTCTGATGTTATTGAAACTGTGGTGACTACGCCAAAGGAAGAGGCACCTATGCAGGGGGAGCATACTCAAGAACATACATCTGGCTCTTCATGTTCTGATCTATCAAGTTCTGATAAGCCAAGTTCTGATAGTTCTGAAAATCTAAATTCTGAAGAATCCAACTCAGAGAGCATAATTTCAGGGGGAGCATCAGAAAATGAAAATGAAGACAGCATGGATCATGGGGGAGCATCCAGTTCTAGAGAAAACCTTCCATTTGCAAGGAAGTGGACTAAATCACATACACCTGATTTGATAATTGGAAATCCTGATGCAGGTGTCAGAACTAGAACAGGTACTTCAAACGAATGTCTTTAAAATTCTTTTCTCTCTCAGACTGAGCCAAAGAAAGTGGAAGAAGCTCTTCAAGATGCTGATTGGGTGCAAACAATGCAGGAAGAGTTAAATGAATTTGAAAGAAACAAAGTCTGGACCCTAGTGCCAAGACCAAAGAATAGATCTGTTGTTGGTACAAAGTGGGTATTCAGAAAAAAAACTGACAGTGATGGCATAATTACAAGGAATAAGGCAAGGCTGGTTGCAAAAGGATATTCTCAACAGGAGGGAATTGATAATGATGAAATATTTATAGCAGTTGCTAGGTTAGAAGCCATAAGGATATTTTTGGCTTATGCTGCTCACAAAAAGTTTACTGTCTTTCAAATGGATGTGAAAAGTGCTTTTCTCAATGGAGAATTGGAGGAGGAAGTATATGTTGAACAACCTCCAGGCTTTGTAGATTCCAAACATCCAGATTATGTCTATAGGCTTGATAAAGCACTTTATGGACTTAAGCAAGCTCCCAGAGCATGGTATGAGACTTTAGCTCAGTTTCTTCTGGAAAGTGGATTTAATAGAGGAACTATAGACAAAACACTATTCTACCTCAACCATGGAAATGACTTACTTCTGGTCCAGATTTAAGTTGATGATATCATTTTTGGGTCTATAAATGACAGGCTTTGCAAGAAGTTTGCCAAACTGATGCAGTCAAGGTATCTGATGAGTATGATGGGGGAACTTAGCTATTTTCTGGGTCTTCAAGTCAAGCAGAATGAAGAAGGCACTTTTATTTGTCAAACTAAGTACACCAGCAACTTGCTGAAGAAATTTGGAATACAAGATTGTTCAAGTGCATCCACTCCCATGGCCACTGCAACAAAACTGGATAAGGATACTGGTAAATCAGTAGATATTACTGATTACAGAGGTATGATTGGCTCTCTACTCTATCTAACTGCTAGTAGACCTGATATCATGTATGCTACCTGTCTTTGTGCAAGATTTCAAGCAGATCCAAGAGAACCTCACTTAACAGCTGTGAAAAGAATTTTCAAGTATCTTAAAGGCACAGCTGATCTGGGATTGTGGTATCCCAGAGAATTAGATTTTAAACTAATAGGTTACTCAGATGCAGATTTTGTAGGTTGCAAAATTGACAGGAAAAGCACAAGTGGAAGCTGCTAATTTCTTAGAGGCAGATTGGTTTCTTGATTTAGCAAGAAACAAAAGTCAATTTCCACATCAACTGCAGAAGCAGAATATATTGCTGCAGGAAGCTGTTGTGCACAGATTCTTTGGATGAAGAATTAGTTACTGGATTATGGGTTAACATATTTCAAAATCCCTATTTACTGTGATAATCAAAGTGCTATTGCTATGACAGGTAATCCAGTTCAACACTCTGTGACAAAGCACATCAGCATCAGGTACCACTTTATCAGGGAACATGCGGATGAAGGTACAGTGGAATTGCACTTTATTCCAACAGATCAACAACTAGCAGATATCTTCACAAAACCATTGTGTGAAGCTACTTTTACAAGATTGGTAAATGAACTTGGAATGGTTTCAGGTTCTTTCTCTAAATCTGCTTAGTTTTGTTCTGATGCATCAGACTTTATGATCAGTATTTACAGAATTTAATCTCTTTGTGTATTCTGTGCTTAATTGAAAAATGTGTTTAAGTACTGACTGTTGTCTGATAAATGTTTCTAAACTCTGATAGTGATATATCTGTTTAGGTAACTATTCAATCCTATGAGGATAACTGTGCTAGATGCTGACCTAGTAGTCTTCAATAAACAAGGGATCCTATGTAAGAAATAATTATTTCTGTGGAAATCTATTGACACAAGCAAATTCTGATAATTGAGCTTAGTTGAGTTTACTTGGTCTATCTTATTACTAAGTTACAAACTAGAATATTGCTTCTCAACTTTTAAGTTCTAATGCTAGTAAATCATTTGAATGTACTAAGTACTGATAAACCTCTCTTATCAAAAGAAAAAGAAAATAATCATGAATTAAAATCAGGTACTCCTTTGAGATCTAGAGTACATATGTGGAAGGGACGACCCAAGTGCATTGCTGGTATTAAGTAAATATGCATTAGAAAAGCAAAATATTTTCTTGGTGACTTTTCACACTCTATGATTACTGGAGAAATACTCTGATAATAGCATAAATTCTGATAAGCAGTCGTGACTCACTTACACTGAGAAGCCACTGTAAAATGGAATTTAAAAAGATGCACAAAATTAGCACAAAATAGTTGAGGTGGACTCAAGCATAAACTCATTCAATAGTAGGTTTCAGAATAATGACAGCTCTTTAGCAAAGTTTTAATTATGCCTTATTTCTAAGATGTACTGAAGTGAATCAGACTTTACTCCTTGTCTGATATTTAGCTTAATGCACACACTAACCACTCTATATGAAAGATGAAAATCACTGTGGTGATCTATGTTATTTTAGATGAACAGTCATTGTGTCACATTGCACAAATTCTGAGGACAAGTTCTGATTGCATGTTCTGATGATTAAGTTCTGAAGAATATAAATCAGAATTTGTGTGAGGACTTACTAAAATAGGCATTCCTTTTTCGAGTTAAGAAATTATGTTCTGATGACTGTTAAGTTCTGATATAAGTCTAAGTTCTGATATTACAGTCTGATTCTTTACTTGACTTATTTGTGGATAAAATTTGACAACAGTCTCAGTTTCAACCAGAATATGTTGAAGTGGAAGATTAATAGTCACTATAGTTAGGGATAGTGGTACTCGTACATGAACAGTCAACTTTTACTTGCTTCTTGTGCGCATTAAACAATGTTTTCTCTTTCCAATGAATGTTTTTCTTTTTCCAAGTCTGGGGAGACGAGGTAGAATTAATTCTACCTGTCAGCATTAAATTTCTTTGTGTCTCCTAGCATTCACTTGCCTATATAAGCAACCACTTCACATCAGCCTTCCCATCAAATCTTTTATCACAAACTCACCTTCATAATCTTTATATCAAAAACACCATGGTCAATTACAATATGTTTTTGAACTACGAAACATTCAACATGGAGCTGAGCTATGCCGATTGGCAGCAGGAATGGCACGTCACTGCCATTCCTGATGAGATATGGGACTCAGTTCCCCAGGAGGTACTCACCCACCCCCTGTTCTTCTACATGGACTACCATCGCCATCTGGAGCGATTGGAGGAGGAAAGGCTGGAAGCTCTCCGCCAGCAAGAGCGAATCATTCGACTCGCTATTCTGTTTGTCGAGAGTAGGAAGAAGAAATGATTTATTTTCTTCTTCCTGTTTTTCTTCATCATCAGCCTTTCCCTGCTTCTTGAGCTAGGACAAAGGCTGTTGACGTTAGGTTTAGCAGCTTAGGGAAATCTTGTACAAGTTCTGATGTAATTTAAATTTCATGAATGTATTCTCTTGATATATTAATTAAATTTGTTTTTGTTTCAAGATCTTGTCTCTGAGATATTTTGTAATGCATTGACCATATAAATCCTGATACATATTCATATTCTGATGACCATATAAATTCTGTTTTAACTTAAGTTCTGATTTTACTTTATCAGTACTTGCTCATCTGATTTATTATGGTCATTTTCACTCAATTTTTTTTTTCAGAATACTGTGTTGCAGTGAAAAATAATTAAATAAGTGGGAACAGTTTCAATTTTGAATTAAAACTAATTCACCTTGATTAATGGAATAACTGGGTAAGTGGAACGGTTTTTTTTCCTTGAAAAACTGCAAGTGGGTACGTAATGATTACTGTTTTCTCGTGCCCATTAACTATTCATTTTTACTGCATGTCTGATAGGTGTCCAACGGTTACATTTTTTTTTCAAAAGTATAAGTAAGACAGAGAGAGGATTTTTTATTCTTTTATTTCCTTTCATACTTTTTCTCTCTATTTGCTTTTACTCTCTTTCTTCTTCTAACGTTGGTTTTTCATATAGACATTCTATCAAACACCTAACAGGCACGTATACATCTCGATTAATTTCATGGCACCTAAGGATTTAATCATTGATGGAGCTAAATTTGTTCCAAACAACTATGCTGTAATTCTTGATAATGCTGAAGCTCCGTCTGAATTGCATTTTGTGCAAGATCTTCTTGCACACAGTGAATCCTGGTACTCCTAGTATTGTTTTCGAAGTGGGTGATTCTCCATATATAGTCAATCCTGGTACAATACGCAAGGCTCTACATCTCCCAGAAGGATGTACTTTTTCAATTCCAGAGGAATCAGCTCTTCAGGAGTTAATGGCCTGTTTGGGGTATGAACATAGTTTGGCAAAGCTTGGGCAGTTGAAACGGGCTCATATCAGATGGGAATGGAGCTTCTTCTTCGACTGCATCACTAAAGCTTCTGGGAACAAGTGTTCGAATTTTGATGCCATCCCCATAATGAGTCAGCACATCGGGTATGCCATTATAAACCAAACTCATTTTGATTTTGCAACGGCTATAAGAGGTTTTATTGGGGATAGGATGACAGAGGATAGGAATGTTGTTTACTTTGCTAGATTCTGTCAACTTATATATACTTTTTGTATTGATGAACCTCGACTAACCAGTACCTTAACTCCACCTTTCAAAGTTGCAAAACGTTACTTTAATGACCTGGTAAATGTTTACACTAAGAAACCAGTGGTTAGACCTTTACAGATTCCTCAGTCTGTAAAACAGATCTTAGTAAATGCTGATCCTGATTCCTATAGATCTGTTTATCCTGATGTCCAACCAACAACCATCTCCCAAACACCACAACAACCATCAGAACATACCACTCATACTACTCAACCAACCCTCAGGCAATATATCAAATCCTATCTCTCCACTTCACAGACAGTTCAACCCTCATCCTCAGCACCTACTGTGAAGCCTTCATCTTCCAAGCCTAAGAGGACAAAGACTGTTCCTCACACACCTCAAAAGAGAAGGAGGATTGCTTTGAGAGATGAGTCAGACAGTGAGGAACAGGTTTCTACATCAGAACCTGTTGTCAAAGAAGCTGAGACAGTGACTTCTCAGAAGGATTCTGGAATTGGGGGATCTAGGCTTCTCAAGAGGCTTAGAAGAATGACTGTTCCTGACACTCCTAAGGAATCCATATCTACAAAGAGATACAAGAAATAGAGGGCAAAAAGGCCAGTTTCAGATGATGAAGAAGCAACAGCTAAGGAAGGAGATCAGGAATCTCTGATTTCAAAAGAAAAGGAATTTGCTAAAGTCACTTCTTCTTCATCAACTCCATCTCAGGAAGTTGTTCCTGACAAGGCCAACACACCATCTGTGTCTCCTGTTCGAACGTCTGTATCTCCTGTTCGAACGTCTGTATCTCCTGTTGTTCCAGGCACAAGTACTGAAATTGATGTTCAGAACCTGGTTGTGCCTGAAGTAATTCTCTTAGAAGCTCCAACAACAACTAATCCATCAACAACACCTGTTACTGATGCTGCTCAAAATCCAGACTTCTCTTCTACACCTTCTCTGCATCTAGATGCTGATGATCAGAATATAGGTGAGCATCGGGATATGGCTGTTGATCAGAACTTAGAACCAGATCAGCAACCATTGCTACTCACACTGTTGTTTTATCAGAAGATACTGATTCTGTAAGTTCTGATGCTGTAAATGCTGGAGATACTAGTGATGCTGCTCCAAATACAGATGCTGATGAAGCAGGTCCTTCAGGACATGCTCCTCAACAAACTATTCTTAAATCTGAACTTGTTAAGAAGTTTGTTACCAGAGAAGCACCAGTGCCTTGGAGTGAAACTCCTGCAGGACATGAGTGGACTAAGGAATGGAACTCAGTTTCCTGTGTTCCATCTGCAAAGTATCTGGCTGAGCACTTGACAAAAGCTGATGAAATGTTAAATTCTGATGATTTCAAAACCCAGCTTAGAGTCACTGCATTGAGTACTAAACATCTACAAGGTCTCCATTCAACTACGCATGCAGAGCTACACAAGATTCAGGAAGAATTCATCAAACAGGACCAAATTCAGAAAATTGACAAGAAAAAGTTCTTCCAACCTACCTTTGATAAAATTGCTTATATTGAGAAGATTCAAGAGAAACAACAAGCTCAGATTGATTATATTCTGTAAAATCAAGCTTCTCAGCAATCTCAACTTACTGAAATCCAAGCCTCAGTGGAATTGCTTGTCTCTCTTCTACTACCTGCTGATGCTAAAAGGGGGAGAAAGTAATTAAGTCCAAATGCAAGACTGACAAGACACTGAAAGGGAAGGATGATGAAAAGGATGATCAAGGAAACTCTGGAATGGGTAGAGGTCATAGTCAAGGTAGAGGTTTCTCATCAAGAAAAGCTGAAATCACAAGTCACAGGACAAGTTCTGATATTGGAAAAAGAATTAGTTCTACTACTGGTAAAAAGATAAGTTCTGATGAACTTTTAGGTCTTGATGAAGAAATGTCAAGACAGTTATTTCTTCAGGAAAATCCAGGAATGGACTTGGAGAGTTTAATGGAAGAAGAAGCCAGACTTAAATCAGAAAAAGTCATATATAAATCTGAAGCTTCTGGTGAAAAGACACTTCCAAAACTCAAAGGCATTGTGATAAAAGAAAAGACAAATACTGAAGCAACATTGGCTAAATCACAACCGCAGATAGATCCAAGATCCAAGGGTAAAGAAAAGGTTGGTGAACCTATCAAGGTTTATGTGCCTCCTGAGAATGAAGAAATTACTGATGAAAATGATGATCTTGCTCTGACTTCAAGAAAAGTTTTTAAAACAACCTCTGACATGGTTCAAGTTGTTCAGAGTCAAGAGACAGTAAGTTCTGATATTCCAAAGAAGCAAGTAACCTCTGACATAGCTCAAGTTAACTTGATATCAGAAGTTAGACCAAAGACACTCCTACCAGGATTCACTAAAGCAAAACAGACTCAACCTTTGAAGACTACTGCAAGTGGTTTTGAAGCAAGAGTAGTTACTGGAAAGGAAGCAAGAGATAAAACTGGATTGGGAAGTGCTGATGAAAGAAGAATACAGAACACTACCAATGATCCAACTTCCTTGAGTGAACCAGGTATTGGAGCAACTCCTGAGAGATTGAATCAACTGGAATCTGTACAAATGGTTTACCATACCTACTTGAAAGAACACATCTTGTTGTACTTCATGACAGATGGTAGGGTTTATCATATAAGGCAAAATGCCATTCCATTGAAGTATTTTGAAGAATTGGAGCATGTACTATTCTTACTTCAAGTGGATGACAGATTGACAGGAAGTGCTGCAAACTATTTGAAGGATCAGATTCAGAGACAGAAAAGACATTATTCTGTTAAGTCTGACAACACATATGTTCCAAAGTACAGAGATCACAAGGGTGATATAGTTGAAATGAAGCCCAATACTGCTAAGATTATAACTACCTTTCTGGGTTACAGGGCTGTGGAATTCAATCTTGAGTCTGATAAAGCTTATTTGATCAGACTGGATCAGGATATAAGAAAAGCAAAGATTAATGATCTCAGGGCTACAATCTTTCAAATTGGTGAAGATAATGTAGAGCTTAAAGATGCTAAAAGGAGGATGATTGATGGACTTAGATATACTGAGAGATGTTTGTTGAAGAACTCTCAGAACAACTCCTGACATCAGAGAGATCAGAAGATGAAGCCAAGTCAAGATCTACAACTGATTAAATTCTGATATTTGTACAGACTGAAGCTGTTATCAGAAGTTAAATATTGGTAAAGCTTTAAGGACTGTAAGTTATAGTTATCTAGTCTAATTCTCATGCATTTGTACTTAATGTTTTTGACATCATCAAATATCTGTTAAACTTGTATATTATGCTAATTTACAAGTTTGGAGAGATTGTTAGATATATTTGATAATGTCATGGTTAATATGATTTATGTTTAGTTTTCAGATCTTACTTAAAAAGGATAAATCAGTACTTATTAGAAGTCAGGACTTAAGGATATCAGTACTTATATTATCAGGAGATAATCATCAGAAGATGGATATCAGAAATTAAGTGCTGAAGGATGTTCAGATAAGGACAATAGCTGATTAAAGGAAAGAAGATCGAGATAAACATAAGAAAAGATATGCATGAAGAAAGAATTCTATGAAGAATAGAATACTTCGAAGAAAAGATATCTGATTGATATATTTTAGGAAGCAGAATTATATTCCATATCAATTAGTGATTATCTTGTAACTGTGTAGTATATAAACACAGATATAGGGTTTACACTATAAGTGTTATTATATTCGAGAAGATTATTCATTGTAACCCTAGCAGCTCTCGTGATATTTGTTCATCACTGAGAGGTAACAGTTCCATACTATAACAGAGTTTATTATTTCAATAAAGTTTGTTTTCTGTTACTTGAGATATTAAAGTTCGATTTGATTATACTTTACACTGTATTCACCCCCTCTACAGTGTGTGTGACCTAACATAAGATAGGGTGTTAATCTCTTGTGAAGCGATGGTGGATCTCGAGATTTAGAACTTGCCATGCTAGCATAGGTTCATGTATGATGTTGCATGATTAGTGGGTAAATCTAACCGTTTTATTCGCCCTGTGTAATCAAAAGGAATAACTTGTGCTTAAATCATTATATTGTCAATTTCTGTAGACATATAGGGACTCGACATAATTGATGCCTATTCAACTTCTATCTTAATTGTGGATGTTTGGTAGAATGGTATTAGTACAATGAAAGTTGGCTTTTATCAGTATCGTGTTATTCGATTAATATCATCGCTGTTGCATGCTAAGGGTAATAACAATGACTATTGAAGGAAGTAGTAATGAAGTTGTGATCTCATGAGTGTTTTAATATTGTTAATTTGAAGTGTTAATTAAGTGGTTAATTTTAGTAGTTAATTGTAGTTAATAATTAGTTAACAAATCTAAGTGTTATTATCTTAACATTAAGAAGTAATCATACATTGGTGAGTGAGTTTACTTGAACATAATTAGTCTGAGTCTCTGTGGGAACGAACTAGAAAGTATTCTATATTACTTGCGAATGCGTATACTTGCGTGTATTATTAGCGCGTGTTTTCGCCCTAACAAGTTTTTGGCGCCGCTGCCGGGGACTCGGCGTATTTGTTTATTTTATGTACTTACCATCATTGGTCGTTAGGGGTCAATGATTAAGACGTGTTACTTATTGTTTCCAGTTGTGTTTTAGGTACTTTAGCGAGCGTTTATGCAAACTCGTTCTCGTACTCGCAAGAGGACTTTAGATACAACTGAGAAGACAGACGAAGTTCTTGATATTCCGGAGAAGATAGATTTTGAAGATTCGGATTCAGGAAGTGAGCAGAATGAACCCGTAATCATGGGTGATCGTATTGTTCCGGCCGATCCAGCTCTTATGGACTTTTCTCGGCCTAAAATTGATGACATTCAGTCAAGCATTCATCATCCGGCTATTCAAGCTAACACTTTTGAAATCAAGCCGGGAACTATTCAGATGGTGCAGAATTCTATTTCTTTTGGAGGTGCTGCGACTGAAGACCCCAACATGCATATAAGGAATTTTGTCGAGATCTGCAGTACTTTCAAATATAATGGCATGACTGATGAGGCTATCAAGCTGAGGCTTTTCCCATTCTCACTGAGGGATAAAGCTAAGGACTGGTTACATTCTGAACCAGCTGGGTCCATCACTACTTGGCAAGATCTTGCGTAAAAGTTTCTGGTGAAGTTTTATCCAATGGCAAAGTCTGCTGCTATGAGGAGTGCTCTGACTCAGTTTGCGCAGCAACCTATAGAATCTATGTGCGAAGCTTGGGAACGCTACAAGGAAATGTTGAGAAAGTGTCCACATCATGGAATGCCTGATTGGATGGTGATCACTGGTTTCTATAATGGTTTGGGGGCCCAATCTCGGCCCATGCTCGATGCAGCAACTGGAGGCGCTTTGTGGGCCAAAAGCTATACTGAGGCATATAATCTTATTGAGACTATAGCTGCAAATGAGCATCAAAACCCAACTCTGAGGATGATGCCTGGGAAGGTAGTAGGTATTCTGGAAGTCGATGCAGCCACCGCTATTGCAGCGCAGCTCCAAGCGCTGTCTATGAAGGTCAATTCTCTAGCTACCTATGGAGTCAATCAAATAGCTATGGTCTGTGAGCTTTGTGCAGGGTCTCATGCTACAGATCAGTGTTCTCTTGTCAACGAATCTGTTCAGTATGTGAACAATTATCAGCGACAACAGCAGCCTGTGCCAGTTACTTATCATCCTAACAACATAAATCATCCAAATTTCAGCTGGGGTAATAATTAGAATGCTATTCAGCCACCATATCAGCAAGGTGTGAGTAAACAGTTCAACACACCTGGATTCCAGCAACCGCAGCAGTATGCTCAAAGGCAATAATATCCTCAACAGGGAAGTGCAGCTGCACCCACTAGTGCTGATTTTGAGGAACTTAAGCTGTTGTGTAAGAGTCAGGCGGTTTCTATCAAGACCTTGGAAAATCAAATCGGTCAAATAGCCAATGCAGTGCTCAATCATCAACCTGGAACACTTCCCAGTGACACGGAAGTACCAGGCAGGAAGGAAGCTAAAGAGCAAGTCAAGGCTGTTACCTTAAGGTCTGGGAAAGTTGCTGATGCTGAAAAGGCAAAAGAAGGAGAAGCTGAAGTTAGAGATGAAGAAGCTAAGCAAAAGGTGAAAGCGGCGGAACCAAGGAAGACTAATGTTGATCACACTTTGCCTGAGGGTAATACAGGGGAGAAACAACTCTATCCTCTACCACCTTTCCCTAAGAGATTGCAACAACAAAAGCTAGATAAGCAGTTCGGTAAGTTTCTGGAGGTGTTCAAGAAACTTCACATCAATATACCTTTCGCTGAGGCTCTGGAGCAAATGCCTAGTTATGCGAAGTTTATGAAGAGTGTTCTTTCAAGGAAGGTGAAACTGGATGACTTTGAGACCGTTGCTCTAACGGAAGAATGCAGCGCTGTGCTGCAACAACAGTTACCTCCAAAGCTTAAAGATCCAGGTAGCTTCACCATTCCTTGCACCATTGGCAAGTAGTCGTTTTACAAGTGCCTTTATGATTTGGGAGCAAGCATCAATCTGATGCCGTTGTCGATCTTTAAAAAGTTGGATTTGCCTGATCCAAAACCCACCTACATGTCTCTACAATTGGCTGATCGTTCTATTACTTACCTAAGGGGCATAGTGGAGGATGTGCTAGTCAAGGTGGATAAGCTCTTCTTTCCTGCAGACTTTGTTATTCTGGATTTCGAGGAAGATAAGAAGATTCCCATAATCTTTGGAAGACCTTTCTTGGCTACTGGCCGTACCTTGATAGATGTGCAGAAAGGTAAACTTACTATGCAGGTGCAGGATCAGGATGTGACCTTCAATGTATTCAAAGCAATGAAATTTCCTACAGAAGATGAGGAGTGCTTAAAAGTGGAAGTGATTGATTCTGCGGTTATTTCAGAACTCGATCATATGCTAATGTCTGATGCATTAGAAAAGGCCTTAGTGGGGGATTTTGACAGTGATGATGAGATGGCAACGAGCAATTACAATATCTTAATGTTTCTCCCTGGAGGCGGAAGCTGGACATGCCGTTTGAATCTCTTGGTACTTTGGACCTCAAAAATGCTGAAGGAAAGCTCAAACCATTAATTGAGGAAGCACCTACCTTGGAGCTCAAGCCATTGCCTGAATACTTGAGGTATGCTTTTTAGGAGATGCATCTACATTACCTGTTATTATTGCATCTGACCTTTCAGGTAGTGAGGAGGATAAGCTCTTAAGGATTTTGAGAGAATTCAAATCGGCTATTGGATGGACCATAACAGACATCAAAGGGATCAGCCCTTCATATTGCATGCATAAGATTCTGCTAGAAGAGGGTAGTAAGCCAACTATTGAGCAACAGCGTAGACTTAATCCTATCATGAAGGAGGTGGTGAAGAAAGAAATTCTGAAATGGATGGATGCAGGCATCATTTATCCTATTTCTGACAGTTCTTGGGTGAGTTCCGTGCAATGTGTGCCTAAGAAAGGAGATATCACTGTGGTAGAAAATGAGAAGAATGAGCTCATCCCCACTCGAACAGTTACATGATGGAGAGTATGCATGGACTACCGAAAGTTGAACAAGGCCACGAGGAAGGATCACTTCCCTCTTCCATTTATTGAACAGATGCTTGACAAGTTGGCTGGTCATGAGTATTATTGTCTTCTGGATGGCTACTCAGGGTATAATCATATTTGTATTGCACCAGAGGATCAAGAAAAGACTACCTTCACTTATCCATTTGGCACGTTTGCTTTTCGCAGAGTTTCGTTTGGGTTATATGGCGCACCGGCCACTTTTCAGAGATGTATGATGGCTATATTCTCTGACATGATTGAGAATAATGTCGAGGTGTTCATGGATGACTTCTCCGTCTTTGGACATTCGTATGATGAATGTTTGAATAATCTTCGTGCTGTGCTCAAAAGGTGTGTGGAAACTAATTTGGTGCTCAATTGGGAAAAATGTCATTTTATGGTGCGTGAAGGCATTATTCTTGGGCATAAGGTCTCTAGCAAGGGTCTTGAGGTGGATAAAGCCAAGGTGGGAGTCATTGAAAATCTCCCACCACCTATTTCTATGAAAGGAATCCGTAGTTTTCTTGGTCATGCAGGTTTTTATCGGCGTTTCATCAAGGACTTTTCAAAGATATCTAAGCCGCTGTGCAACTTGCTTGAGAAAGATGTGCCTTTCAAATTTGATGATGAATGTTTGACGGCATTCGAGACTCTTAAGAAGAGTTTAATCACTGCACCAGTTATTACAGCACCGGATTGGACAGAGCCTTTTGAGATGATGTGTGATGCGAGTGATTATGCGGTAGGCACAGTTCTTGGGCACCACAAGAATAATCTCTTTCATGTGGTCCACTATGCTAGCAAGACCTTAAATGGGGCCCAAATAAACTACACCACTACTGAGAAGGAGGTCTTAGCTATAGTATTTGGTTTCGAGAAATTTCGATCTTATCTGCTTGGGACAAAAGTGACAGTATTCACTGATCATGCGGCCATTCGCTATTTGGTTTCCAAGAAGGATTCGAAGCCGAGACTCATTCGTTGGGTGCTCTTACTACAGGAATTTGAGTTAGAGATCAAGGATCGAAAAGGTACTGAGAATCAAGTAGCTGACCATCTCTCTAGATTGGAGAATCCCGAGTCTACTTCACAGGATAAGACATTGATCAACGAATCTTTTCTGGATGAGCAGTTGTTCCAGTTGAGGAGGAAGAGCCATGGTTTAAAGATATTGTAAACTATCTTGTCAGCAATATTTTGCCTCCTAATTTGACCTCAGCTCAAAAGAAGAAGTTTCTGCATGAGGTGAAGTGTTATATGTGGGATGAACCATATTTGTTTAGACAGGGAGCTGACCAGATCATCAGGAGATATATCCCATTCTGTGAGACGGAGGGGATATTACGAGACTGCCACTCCACAGTTTATGGTGGATACTATGGTGGTGAGAAGACGGCTGCTCGTATTCTGCAAGCAGGTTTTTTCTGGCCTACTTTATTTAAGGATGCTCATCAGTTTGTTTTAAGGTGTGATCGTTGCCAACGAGTGGGAAATTTGACGAGAAAGGATGAGATGCCGTTAAATGTGATGCTTGAAGTCGAGGTCTTTGATATTTGGGGAATTAATTTCATGGGGCCTTTTGTCTCATCCTGCAACAATCAGTACATCTTGCTGGCAGTCGATTATGTCTCAAATGGGTAGAAGTCAAAGCTCTACCGACAAATGATGCAAAGGCAGTGTTGAATTTTCTTCATAAGCATATTTTCACAAGGTTTGGAATGCCTCGGGTAATCATAAGTGATGAAGGGTCGCATTTCTGCAACCGTAAGTTCACTTCTATGATGCAGCGTTATAATGTGAATCATCGAGTTGCTACTGCCTATCATCCGCAAACAAATGGTCAAGCGGAAGTGTCTAACAGAGAGATCAAGTGCATTCTAGAGAAGGTTGTTTGTCCGTCAAGGAAGGATTGGTCTTTAAAGCTCGATGAAGCTGTTTGGGCTTACAGAACAGCATACAAAACTCCACTTGGTATGTCCCCGTTTCAACTGGTGTATGGTAAGGGATGTCATTTACCTGCGGAGCTTGAGCATAAGGCCTATTGGGCGTTGAAAAAGTTGAACCTGGATCTAGATGCAGCTGGAAAGAAGCGAATGCTTCAGCTTAATGAACTTGATGAATTTCGACTCCAAGCGTATGAGAACAACAAAATGTACAAGGAAAAGGTGAAGAGGTGGCACGATAGGAAGCTACATCCTAAGTTATTCGTGCCAGTACAACAAGTTCTCTTATTCAACTCTCGTCTCCAACTTTTTACTGGGAAGTTGAAATCAAGGTGGTCTGGACCTTTTATTGTCAAAACTGTGTTTCCACACGGAGCGGTGGAGATTTTTGAGAATGATCCGGACCAAGCATTCAAGGTTAATGGTCAACGTTTGAAGCACTACTATGGGGACACGGCAAACCGAGAAGTGGTTAGTGCCGTTTTATTGTCAACTTGAGGAAGGTACACAACATCAAGCTAAAGACGAAAAAGAAGTGCTGCGTCGGAGGCAACATCAAGCTAAAGACGAAAAAGAAGTGCTGCGTCGGAGGCAACCCATGATTTGTTGTTACAGGAACCCTTAGAAGTTAATAACCTATCCAAAACCACAAAAAAATCAGAAAAACCGGGCTGCAATTTTTTTTTTCCAGTGACCCCCTGAGCGCCCGCTCAGCTCTGGTGAGCGAACGCTCAACAAGCTGAGCGCCCGCTCAACAAGCTGAGCGCCCGCTCAACAAGCTGAGCGCCCGCTCAGGGGTCGGCTGAAAGAAATTTTTTTAAGTTCAATAAATTCAAAAAAAAAAATCAGAAAAATAAAACACAAATCACAGCCCATAAACCCACGACCTATTCCCCATTATCCTATGATTTTTACCCTTAAACACACTCCTAATCAAATTCTACCCTAATCCATACCCTATATATACATACACCTATCCCATATATCTCCCACACAACTTCTACACTTCAAATCTCTCCCAAACACAAAAACACAATTCTCAAGCACTTTTATTCAGATTCAATGGCACCCAAGAGAGCAAGGACTATCGATAGCAGTAGCACTGTGCGTACGGCAGATTCTTCAAGGGGTACTACTGCGAGGCCTCGGTTGAATGATAGGTCTGCGGAGGAGGAGTTCACTAGGCTTTTGGGGAAGCCGATTCTGAAGGAGAGGGGATTTTTACCATCGGGGAGGGATGGTGAATTGTTACCTATGATTGCTGAGAAGGGGTGGATAGCTTTTTGTGAGTCGCCTGAAGCAGTGCTGATAAGCGTGGTTCGCGAGTTCTATGCGAACGCGAAGGCCGAGAAGAATGGGTTTTCTGTGGTACGGGAGATGACGGTTGATTATCACCCAGCGGCGATTCGCCGTGTGATTGGGCAGAGAGAGAGGAAGCCCACGGAGGAGAACTGGAACGAGAAGACTGTTGAGGATTTTGACTTGGATTTGATTTGTGCTACTCTCTGTAGGCCGGGCACAGTATGGACTTTCAAGACTGGAACTAATGAGTATCGTCACTTTCCGGCGATCGCGATGAACATGTATGCCCGTGTATGGAATGCGTTTATTTGTGCTAATATTCTGCCTTCTTCGCATGTACATGAGGTCTTAGTTGAGAGAACACAGTTGTTGTGGGGAATATTGAATGAGGAGTACTATGTGGACCTTGGTGAGTTCATCTACCAAGGAATTCTGAAGTTTTTGAGGGGAGCTAAGCACATGAACATCCCTTATGCATCCACGGTTACTAAGCTTTGCCGAGCGGTGGGAGTGCAGTGGCCGTCTCATGAGCAGTTGCAGTTGCCGGCCGCTCCTATTGATTCCGGGACTCTGAATGCGATGCAGGAGTGGACCGGTGGTGAGCCCGAGGAGCATGGGCTGGGTTATCATCTTCCAGGAGGGCGTCCAGCACGAGGTGCTACCATGGCGAGGCCAAGGCATGATGAGACTGGTTCTTCGAGAGCTCAGGAGGGTGCTGGGATGGCTGATGTCCAGTATAGGAGGCTGTCACGGAGGATGAATGCTATGTATGAGACGTAGAGCAGGTTTGGTCAGGAGCTCACCCTTGCGCTAGGGACTGCTTTTCGAGGCCTTGGAGCTGACATCCAGTGGCCAGTTTTTGGTGAGGACTCTGCATATCCGCCTCCTGATACACCATCCACTGAGGATGATGATGATGATGACTCCGAATAGGTATACCCTGTGTTCCTTTCTACTACCTTCACTGGGGACAGTGAAGATTTTAAGTTTGGGGGTGGTAGTTAAGGAATATTTTGTGTGTGTGTCATATAGCTGCATATTCATGATAGTTAGTTCATATAGTTATATAATTTTTGCCATATAGTTTTTTTTATATATAGCTTTATTTGTTTATCATATCATGTAGCTCATGCATATACCATGATCCCTTTTGCGATGATTTACCGACTGATTTGTGATGTTGATGCGAGTGTAGTGATAGCATTAAAGTGATGTTGAGTCGTGTAGGTTGATATGCATGCTAGAAACACTTGTATTTTCACTAAGTCTTAGAGAATGCTTAAGGACTAGATTATTGTTTTGATCTGATTGTTTTCGAGGTTAATCTATTTATTATGCTTAGAATTTTATAATAGGTTCGTAGTGATAAAGGCATGAAAAAGGAAAAATTTGGAGTAAAAAATGGAATTTGTTGCTAATTATGGATAGGCGTCAAATGGCTAGTAGCCGGCTTATATGTTTATGTGAGTAGTCTAGGGTTGAGCAAGATGGAGCGAAACGCACTTGCTCAGAAATTTTTTTAAAAAAAAAGAAAGAAAAAAGAAAGAAAAAAAAGAGTATGTGTTTATGCATAATTGATCACGAGTGGGCTCTTTGGTATTCGAGTTATTAAGTTCTTAGGGGACTTTGTGCCTAGTGACCTAAGGCTTTTAGAGTCTGGGATCCGCTAACCTAACGCTCGCTACATGGATACCATTGTATAAGTTTTTTGTGGACCTCACTCATTGCACGGTCAAATAAGCATTACTGTTAGGAATAAAAAGCATGATTCCGTGATAAGCTCCAGAATTCTTGTAGTGTTATAAGTCACTTTATGCCTAAAATTTTTATTCTTTGTATAATCATGTGATTTCCTTGATGATAGTTGAGTTATAATAATTGATTTAGTTCCGGAGCATATCTGTTAAGCATCTGCACACACCACATTTTTGGCTGTATGTTAGTTGGCATGATTTGATTGATCTTTAGTCGCCTAATTGCATTTGTTGAGATGTTGTAAGTTGGTTGGTTTGGTCGAAGTAAGGGGGATCGCTGCATTTCATATAGATTGCATTCATGCATGTTTTTATTTGTTTTTGAGTCTGTGACGCTTGAGGACAAACATCGATTTAAGTTTGGGGGTGTGATAAGTGGCATTTTATACCACTTAAAACGTCTTAAAATAGCTTAAATTGGTGTCTTGAAATCAAGTATTTTGTGTATTTGATGTGTTTTTCTAGTGTTTGTGCGTTTCAAGGTAATAGTTGCATTTCGGGGGAGTAATCATCAATAATAAGTCTTGGCATGTGTCTAGCATTGCGAGAGGGAAGAGAGGAGCAGATTATAGCGAAGAAACGGAGCAAAAATTAGACATTTTCCAGGAGGGGTCTGAGCGCCCGCTCAGCTATGTTGAGCGGCCGTGCAGGAAGCTGAGCGCCCGCTCAGCTATGCTGAGCGGCCGCGCAGGGTCGAGAAATCAGATTATTTATTTTAGACTTCTATTTCTGTTTGGCTTCGAACTTCTGTGTAATCTGAGTTTTATGGGACTTCTATATAAGTAGATTTTAGAGACGTTTCACGTGTGTTGAAATTTTGTATTAATCGAGGAGCGAAGGAGATAAGGAAGAAGACCGTTTTAGCACACCGCAACGAAGAGGAAGCATATTTTCTTGTGATTCTTTATTTCATTGTAACGTTGGATGCTAGTTTTCTTTGCTTTGAACCTATTTACTCTTGTGACGTACTCTGGTTTAATATAATTAGTTTAGTTATTATTCTTTTGTGTTTATTTATCATGTTTTCATATGAACCCATGATGACGATAAGTGCTATCATGGGCTAATCGTGATCATGGAGTCGTAACGGATTTATTATGGAATTCTTTAGTTAGTTGTTTAATACCTTAGTGTGTGATGATTGTATGATATCTAGTATTGGTTGTGCATATTCGTCTTATGTGCGTCGCGAACATATAAGATAGGGTGTTAATCTCTTGTGAAGCGGCGATGGATCTCGAGATTTAGAACTTGCCATGCTAGCATAGGTTCATGTATGATGTTGCATGATTAGTGGGTAACTCTAACCGTTTTATTCGCCCTGTGTAATCAAAAGGAATAACTTGTGCTTAAATCATTATGTTGTCAATTTCTGTAGACATATAGGGACTCAACATAATTGATGCCTATTCAACTTCTATCTTAATTGTGGATGTTTGGTAGAATGGTATTAGTACAATGAAAGTTGGCTTTTATTAGTATCGTGTTATTCGATTAATATCATCGCTGTTGCATGCTAAGGTTAATAACAATGACTATTGAAGGAAGTAGTAATGAAGTTGTGATCTCATGAGTTTTTTAATATTGTTAATTCGAAGTATTAATTAAGTGGTTAATTTTAGTAGTTTTGTAGTTAATAATTAGTTAACAAATCTAAGTGTTATTGTCTTAACATTGAGAAGTAATCATATATTGGTGAGTGAGTTTACTTGAACATAATTAGTCTGAGTCTCTGTGGGAATGAACTAGAAAGTATTCTATATTACTTGCGAACGCGTATACTTGCGTGTATTATTAGCGCGTGTTTTTGCCCTAACAATGCCTGCCAGAAAGGAAAGTAGATCAAAGCATCATTCAGAAAGAAGCTTGATTCAACAATTGAAGAACCTTTGCAATTGCTACACATGGATTTATTTGGATCAGTCAATGTGTTGTCCATTTCATGGAAACGATTTTGTCTAGTAATTGTGGATGATTTCTCAAAGTTCTCTTGGACATATTTCCTAAAGTCTAAAGATGAGGTTAGTGAAATCATCATCAATCACATAAGGCAAGTCAATAATCATCTTGATTTTAAAGTAAGGAGAATCAAGAGTGACAATGGAACTAAGTTGTCACGCCCCCAACTTAAGCAGCAAATTAAATATAACTATTACAACATTTTAAAAAGAAGTATACACAACCAACTCCAAGATCTTACAGTTTAGGGTTTGGAACAGCCCAACACTATCACCTATTACAACTGATTTTAAATAGCGAGTCCTCACACAAAACTACTATCTCTTATTCTACCTGAGCTCGAACATAAGCATCAGCATCACAGGTCTTACGGGCAGTCTGCTTGAATCTAACCATAGCTGCTAGCTGTAATATCAGGGTAAAGCAAGGAGTGAGCCAAATGCTCAACAAGTGCTAACAGTACGATACAAAACATAAATCGAGATAATACATTAAAGAATGACAATGGAAAGACATAACCAATGATAACGAGGGATAAAACTATGAGTGATGGCATCATTTTTACTTGTATCAAAACAATTTCAAAATCATGTCTTAATCAAAATCATTTTATGACGCTACGGATTACAGCCGGTGATCAGCCGCGAAGTAATCCCGAACCTCACTAGGTTCTAAAACATTAATGTGAATCCCTAGGCAACTTTTAAGCCTAATATAAGTGTGGAAAGGACTCGCGTCTCAGTCCAGATCCACCATTCAAAGAAAACATTTATCCCCCTTTGGGATTGAAAACCCACATTTTATTTATTTCAAAACTGATGCCGAATTATAACCAAAATCTCTTTTTACAGTAAACAGTTTTATCAAGGGTTTATAGATCAACTCGAAACACGGGAAATATGGTACTAAATCTCAGGGCCACGATTCACAAAACTATACTCTATTAAAGTAACTGAATGGTTTTCATATATCAAAGATTTAGACATGGGGATTTAGTGAGGCTATTGGATATTAAAAAAAATAATGCCAAATAGGGCTTTAAGCAATGGTTTCTCATCAAGGTTCAAATGCTGGATCATCAAGAAGGTAAGCTTCATGAATACTAAGGGTATTAAGGTATGAAGAATGATCTTTAACTCAGGACATATCAGAATTGTCAAGCTTTAGGATAAGAAAGAGGGTATCAATCAATGAGGAATCAAGTTGGTAAGTATCTGACTATCAGAATTCAAAGTAAGGTTCTATAGGGGTTCAAGTATCAGGATGAGATATTAATACTTAGGAATCATTAGCATGTTAATCAAGAGGATCAATCAAGTATTATAACAACTTCTTATTATATCATGGCCTTCAAATATCATGAAAAGACTTCTGAACTACTTGAAATACATACTCGAGGGTTCATGGCATCTCTATATAATTCAAAGATAAACATAAGATACGCTTGATTTAGTATATCAAATGACATAGGATAGTTGTAGCAATGTATGAATGATTAGTAGTAAATACGAAGGTCAAGTTGAATCACTTGCCTTGAGAAAGGTTGGTTTGGTCTGACTGGTAGGTGCAACTGGAGCTTCACTCGACCTTTATGGCAAGTTTTCCCTCATCTCGAGATCCTACATTAATAATAATAATCCTCATTATAATATATTCTTACCAACTTAACCTATTTACAACCCGAAATTAAACACGGATGGCACTTAGGCCTATATGCACTTAATTTTATATTCACTTTTAAATTAAAATTGTACACACATAGCCACATAATCACATATCATATATTAATACCAAAATAACTCCATATACACCATAATGCAACACTAGGCTTGGATGATCTCGACTCACAACTTAAGTCACTTGGTCGCTAAACTAGACAAAGTCTTCTAATTTTGGCTTCCTAACTTGACGTGCCTTTACTAAACTATCCAAAACCTATTGACCCTCACTTGTGCCTTTTATTCTTCTGACCTTATACTATCTTACAACTATGGTGGTCGACCTAATACTCACTCCTAAGTGTTCTAAAACTATGTGATAAGTGAAAGTGCTCACTGGTGCAAATTTCAGAATGACAACTATGGTTTTCTTGAGTGCATTAGACACTCTTAAACTACAAGTTTTCCTTCAAAACTTTTACACAAGACTCTCCTGACCTAAGGGCATCTCAAAAACTTGATGTGGCTCAAGGGCCTGGCTTGGGCCTTCTTGGGCCTAAGCTAAAATCCAAGGTTCCCCTGTTTTTCAGGGCAGAAAACGCCCTGACTTGAATTAACTTGTGACACATGGTTCTAACTCATATCCTATGAAATATGGTTGGAAAAACTTCTCTGAAACTGCCTCTAACTAAGGCCCAACAGGGCCTAATTAGGGCCTACCCATGACATGGTCAAATCTTCCTATTTCTAAGTTGCAACAAAACTGTCCCCTGCTGGACAGATTTTGTTATTCTACTTGTGCACCTAACCAAATGACATGAAAACCTCCAACCAACACCTAAAACCTTTTATATACTCCCAATAATAACTTCTGGTGGCTTGGGATTCAAAGTGCACATCAATGACATGGTCAAAACGCACTCTAAACCTCAGGGTACTAAACTGATTTTTCTGCAGAAACTATAACTCTCCTTTCTCCAAGGTTTTGACTTGACAAACTCAACTACCAACAACTCAATACCCAAACCAAGACTTAATCATGGTGATCTACTGAACTAACTACCTTATTCTCAAAATAACTTTGGTGGAGATCATCCTTTACCTATGGCACAATTATGGCAAAACAAAAGAAACCACACTTCTCAATTCACAAATCATCAAGTTTTTGAAACAACAAGATATGCATTTTTATAAAAGATAACCACGAATTATTACCATGCATCAAGGAGAATTAATCAATATTAACACCTTATTTCTACTGAGATTAAAGCTCACTAACAAAATCTTTCCAAATGATCAAAATCTTATAACATTCTAAGAGAAATCCACATGCATGCATGTCTTCGGGTTTTGCAAACCAAAACAACATATTTTATACATATATTCTATCATAAAATTGACATGCAAGCCTAGCATAGGATATACCTAGGTGATCACTTAGCATGCAAAGAGTTTTATCAATTTTTTTTACCATAAAATTCAAGCCATTATCACATAAACATGCAAAAATTGAATTAAGCAACAAGAATAGTCTTAAAGACCATTCATTCGGCTCCCATATGGTCATGGCCGAATGAAATGGAAGGGAATGGCCATTTAATCATCAAGGGTTTCCCTCTCAAGACTTGGCACTTCTCCATTACTTGTAGTCCTCTCAAAAACAACCCTAAACTCACAAGAATCAAGGTTGTACTTTGAGTTTCAACTAAAACCTTTACATGCAATCTTTAAACTTAAACTTTCTACTCAAAACTCTTTGAAATATGAGTGATCATGGAAGGGAAAGTAACATTTACTTGTATAAAGAGTGGAAGCTTGGTTGAGGATTGAAGAAAAAAAAATGGGGAGGGGGGTTTCGGCTAAAAGCCGAGAGTGAAAGAGAGAGGAGGGAGAGAAGAATGAGTGTGGCGGTGAGTGATGTATGAAATGATCATGTCTTTGCTTGTTTTATGGTTTTTGTGTTGCCAAATGTGAGTGGAATTAGGAATTGACATGATTAGCCTTCCACTTGAACTTGGTTCAATTTGCATGCAAGGGTAAAGAAGGTATTTGGCTAGGAAATAAGAGTTAGTGGGGTGGTTATTGACTCTTTAGCCCTTTTGGAATGTATAGAAGGGATTTGCATGCAAGGATAACTATGTAATTTACTAATTATAACAATTAACATTTATAAAGATTTATTTTTATAAAATAAAACACAAGTTCAAATATTATGAAATTTATACCATAAAATAACTTGGATTTTTTAGAAATTTTATAAAACTACTTTTGAATTTTGTGAACAAATAACTTTTAACAAGATATTTATTCAAGGTTTAAAAATATTCCTTATAAATCAAAAATGAAATAAATAAATAATTTTTTTTTTTGCTTTGAAAATTCATATACCACATAATAAAAATTTAAGACGCAGAAATTTTCATTCACACAAGCATACAATAGTTGAATATATTTGCATTCGGCTTTATAATTACACCAAATTTACAATTAATATTACACAGAAATGCCGGGTATAATATCCTCTCCCCCTTAAGGGATTCTGTCCCCAGAATCTAAGAGAACAGATGAGGATACCGGAAACGCATATCAGACTCTAACTCCCAAGTCGATTTTTCGACCTTAGGGTTCCTCCAAAGTACTTTTACTAACTTTACTGACTTATTTCTAAGACTCTTCTCTTGCCAGTCGAGTATTTTAACCGGTTGCTCCACAAATGACAGGTCTGCCTGAATTTCTACAGGTTCATATTCTATCACATGGCTAGCGTCAGGGTTGTACTTCTTAAGTAACGACACATGGAATACATTATGCACATGCTGATACAGAGGTGGTAAGGCCAACTCGTAGGCCACTTTTCCCACTTGACTCAATATTTCAAAAGGACCTATATATCTAGGTGCTAACTTCCCTTTCTTGCCAAATCTCATCAACCCTTTTCTAGGTGACACCTTCAACAAAATAGCTTCGCCAATTTGGAATTAAACATCTTTACGCGCTGGATCCGCATACTTCCTCTATCTATCTTGAGCAGCAAGCAACCTTTTTTGAATTAACTTGACTGAATCATGCAACTGTTGTACCAATTTCGAGCTGAGAATTCTTCCTTCTCCTACTTCATCCCAACTTGTTGGTGATCTACATTTTTTCCCGTACAAAGCTTCGTATGGTGGCATGCCGATACTGGAATGATAACTATTATTGTAAGAGAATTCAATCAACGGCAAGTGATCATCCCAACTTCCTGCAAAATCGATTGCACAACTGCGCAACATGTCTTCGATTATTTGAATTGTCCTTTCGCTCTGACCATCAGTCTGCGGGTGGTATGCCGTGCTCATATTCAACTTCGTGCCAAGACATTCCTGAAATTGCTTCCAGAATCTCGAGTTAAATCGGGGATCTCTGTCTGAAACTATTGATACGGGTACTCCATGCCTCAGTATGATTTCGCGCACATACAGATGAACTAATTTGTCCAATGACGACTACTCGTTTATTGGAAGGAAATGCGCCGACTTCGTAAGACGATCAACTATAACCCATATTGCGTCATGCCCGGATTTCGTTCGCGGTAGTCCTACTATAAAGTCCATAGCGATATTTTCCCATTTCCATTCTGAAATCTTCAGGGGCTGAATTAATCCGCTTGGTCGTTGATGTTCTGCCTTCACTTTCTGACAAGTATAACACTTTGCAACCCATTCTGCCACATCTCGCTTCATATTTGGCCACCAAAAGTTCTTTTTTAAGTCTCGATACATCTTGGTACTTCCCGGGTGGATTGAAAATTTCGAATTATGGGCTTCATGGAGGATCTCATTCTTTAATTCAGGTACATGAGGAATCCATATTCTGGAAGAGAACCTTAGTATCCCTTGCTCATCCCTTTGAGTATTAATCTCCTCTCCAGATAACTGATTCTTCTCTTTCTCCATTACTTCTTCTTGACATTTCTTTATCTTTTCCACTAGTGTTGGCTGAAAAGTCATTGCGCGGCAAACTTCCTCAACTTTTCCACGATCACAAAGTTCCAGTTCAAATCTCTTGATTTCTTCAGATAATTCATTTGGTGTTGTCATCTTATTCAGTCTCTCTTTCCTACTTAGAGCATCGGCCACAACATTCGCCTTTCCAGGATGGTAATTTATCGAGCAGTCATAGTCCTTGATCAATTCTAGCCATCTCCTCTGCCTCATATTGAGCTCCTTCTGAGTGAAAATGTACTTTAAACTCTTGTGATCCGTGTATATTTCACACTTCTCTCCGTAGAGGTAATGTCTCCAAATCTTAAGTGCGAACACTATGGTGGCTAGTTCCAAGTCATGCGTCGGGTACTTTAACTCATGCGGTTTCAACTGTCTTGACGCATATGCGATCACTTTACTGTGTTGCATCAACACACAACCCAAACCCTTATGTGAAGCGTCGCTGAATATTACAAAGTTCCCTTGATCGTCTAGAAGTACTAACACCGGAGCTGTTACCAATTTCTGCTTCAACTCTTGAAAGCTATCCTCACATTCTGCACTCCATTCAAACTTTTGATTCTTTCTGGTTAACTTGGTCAATGGCGTGGCGATTTTCGAGAAATCCTTGACGAACCTTCTATAGTATCCGGCCAATCCTAAAAAATTTCACACTTCCGTAGGAGTCTTTGGCGTTTCCCAATTCATAACTGCCTCAATCTTTGCCGGATCCACTTTAACTCCTTCATTTCCAATAACATGCCCCAAAAATTGAACTTCCCTTAACCAAAACTCACATTTGGTAAACTTGGCATACAACTTTTCTTGACGAAGTATCTCTAATGCTATCCAGAGGTGTTATTTATGTTCTTCTTCCGACTTAGAATAAATAAGGATGTCATCAATGAACACGACGATAAACTTGTCCAAATACTTCTTAAATACTCGATTCATCAGATCCATAAATGCGGCTGGAGCATTGGTCAATCCAAACAGCATTACTAGGAATTTATAATGCCCATATCTGGTCCTAAATGAGGTCTTGGGAATATCTTCTTCCTTGATCTTTAATTGATGGTATCCCGATCTCAAATCAATCTTCGAAAAGCATTTTGCTCCCTTCAACTGGTCAAAAAGGTCATCTATTCTTGGTAGCGGGTAGCGGCTCTTGATCGTTACCTTATTCAATTCCCGATAATCTATGCATAGTCGCATACTCCCATCTTTCTTCTTTACAAACAGAACAGGTGCTCCCCATGGCGACGTACTTGGCCGTATCACTCCCTTATCCAACAATTCTTGTAGCTGGCTCGCCAACTCTTTCATTTCTGCTGGTGCCATTCTATATGGGGCCTTTGAAACTGGTTCCGTGCTTGGAGAAAGGTTGATCTCGAACTCAATTTGTCGATCTGGTGGTAAGCCTGGTAGTTCATCGGGAAATACATCGGGAAACTCGTTAACTACAGAAATATCTTCTAAGCTAGGGCTGCCTTTTTCTGAATCCACTACATATACTAGGAACGACTCACAACCTTTTCTAAGTAGCTTCTTGGCCTGAACAATTGTAAGAAATAGTTGCTCTTGCCTCTGCCCCTTGAATACTACCTTCTTTCCATTCTTCGTCTTTAAATACACCTTCTTGGTCTTACAATTAATCTGAGCACTATTTTCTCCTAACCAATCCATGCCTAAAATTATGTCAAACTCTCCCAACTTGAAGTGTATCAAGTCGGCTGAAAACTTATACCCCGAAATATCGATCTCACACTTTGGACAAAATTGATTCACAGGAATCTTCTCTTGGTTCGTAATTACCACATTTACTATCTCACTCATAATCATTTTATCACATTGAAACTTATCAACAAAAGATTCTGATATGAAAGATCTTGTTGCTCCCGAATCAATCAATACTTTAGCTTTGACATTATTGAGTAAAAGTGTACCTGCTATCACCTCCGAATTTTAAACAGCATCCTTCATCTTCAGATCAAATGTCCTTGCTGTTGCTTGCGGGGTTGGTGTAGGTGGTGGAGGTAATGCCAATACCTCAGCTGGCACGCTTGCACTGGTACTTGCCACGTTCATTAAAGCTTTGACTAGTCCGGTTGCCTTGCACTCCCTAGCTATGTGTCCAGTCTTCCCACACTTGTAACACGTAACTCCTGGCTTTGGCATCTTGCACTCATTTGCCAAATGTCCCTTCTGATTGCACCTATAACATGTCATGCTCAACTTATTACACACTCCAGGGTGCCTTCTTCCACAGTGCTTGCATTCCGGTCTCTGGAACCTGTTTTCTCCAACTTGCCCTTGGCTTGCCTGATTGTTTCCCTTCGATTCTTGCCTTTTACCGAAATTTCCTTTCTTTTAAAAATTTCTGCCCTTCTGGAATCCGATCCTCTTTACATTCTGATCTTGTGAACTTCCCACTTCAGACTTTTCTCTATAAAATGGAACCTTCCTCTTCTTATAATCCCTCTCATTCCTTGACTGCATCCCATTATTCTCAATCAGAGCAGCTTTCTGTACTACTCCCGCATAAGTTTCAAGCTCAAACATAGCCACTCTATCTCTGATCCAAGGCTCCAATCCTTGTTAAAATTTCTTTGCTTTTTCCTCCTCAGTGCTGGTATACTTCGTCACAAACCTTGACAACTCAGTAAACTTCTTCTCATACTCCAGTACAGTCATGTTCCCTTACTTCAACTCAAGAAATTTAAGCTCCATCTGATTCTGCATGTACTTAGGGTAATACTTGTCCAGAAATAACTTCTTAAATCTCTCCCAAGAAACCTGCTGAGTTGCTTCCATAGCTTTTACTGACTCCCACCAATAGATGACTTCTCCCTTCAAGAAGTAAGTAACATACGGCGTCTTCTGATCGTCTCCTAACTGTACCAACTCAAAAGCCCTTTCCATGCCTTGATCCATGTGTTAGCTATCACTGGATCAGTGGTATCATGAAATGCAGGTGGATTCACATTCTGAAAAGCCTTGAAAGTGACAATTTGTCTAGGTGGTACTAGTGGTTCAGGTGGTTGGTGTGGCTCACGGTTATCTTGGTTTTCAATTCGTTGTTGAAGAGTTAGTTGTTGTTGAGCTATAGCATTGGTCTGCTGTTGCAAGGTTTCCAGTAGTCGAAGAATGTTTGGGTCTGTGGTGGATATGGTTGTTGGGTTCTTCTTTTTGGGAGGCATGATCCTGAAATAAGAGTTATGTCAAAACATATATGAATGATAAAATGATTCGAGGGTATCACATGGCATTCTTATTTACATATGGGGTCAAGTTTCCAAATTAAGCAGATATGGTGATGCATATAAAAACGTAAAATAACAGTTGAGAGCAAATGGAACAATAGAACATAATTATTGAAATTTTAAAGGTCACAATACATAGGATTAGGACAAAGTCTGATTCTAGGAATAACAGGCTTATTTAAAGGAAACAACGGAAACAACTGGGGATTCCACAGAGTCTGATAGTACAACAACATGAAAGGTAAATGGAAAGAACTAAGGCTCCACTCCATCTTAGTGGGGCTTGGTAGTCCTTTCCTCTCGAAGCGTCTTCACAATGCTCTAGAGCTCATCCGCCCCCATCTGAATGACATACTGGCTGGTACGGTCCCAGTGCGCTGGCATCTCCTCAAGCTTAGTGTTGACGTACTGAACCAAGGTCTCAAGTCTCGCAGTCATCTGCTCCATGGGCTTCCCTTCGTAGTTTCGGCTGTCCGGATACACGTTCTTCAGTCGGTCTATCAGTCGGTCGTACTTGCCCTGAAGCATGTCGAACTCGCGCCTCAACTCAGCATACACCGTGAAAGCAATAGTGTCATCCGAACCAGAGGATGACGAGGAATGCGCCCTTTGCTGACAAACCAATAAGAGGGTTATTAATAATAAATTTACTTAACCTACTCTCTCGTATATTATCTATAACCTACACACATATCCTATAACCTATTTGGGCTGTCCAGGGACTCTAAACCGTAGCTCTGATACCAAAACCTGTCACGCCCCCAACTTAAGCAGCAAATTAAATATAACTATTACAACATTTTAAAAAGAAGTATACATAACCAACTCCAAGATCTTACAGTTTAGGATTTGGAACATCCTAACACTACCACCTATTACAACTGATTTTAAATAGCGAGTCCTCACACAAAACTACTATCTCTTATTCTACCTGAGCTCGAACATAAGCATCAGCATCACAGGTCTTACGGGCAGTCTGCTTGAATCTAACCATAGCTGCTAGCTGTAATATCAGGGTAAAGCAGGGAGTGAGCCAAATGCTCAACAAGTGCTAACAGTACGATACAAAACATAAATCGAGATAATACATTAAAGAATGACAATGGAAAGATATAACCAATGATAACGAGGGATAAAACTATGAGTGATGGCATCATTTTTACTTGTATCAAAATAATTTCAAAATCATGTCTTAATCAAAATCATTTTAATGCGCTACGGATTACAGCCGGTGATCAGCCGCGAAGTAATCCCGAACCTCGCTGGGTTCTAAAACATTAATGGGAATCCCTAGGCAACTTTTAAGCCTAATATAAGTGTGGAAAGGACTCGCGTCTCAGTCCAGATCCACCATTCAAAAAAAACATTTATCCCCCTTTGGGACTGAAAATCCATATTTTATTTATTTCAAAATTGATGCCGAATTATAACCAAAATCTCTTTTTACAGTAAACATTTTTATCAAGGGTTTATAGATCAACTCGAAACACGGGAAATATGGTACTAAATCTCAGGGCCACGATTCACAAAACTATACTCTATTAAAGTAACTGAATGGTTTTCATATATCAAAGATTTAGACATGGGGATTTAGTGAGGCTATTGGATATTAAAAAAAATAATGCCAAATTGGGATTTAAGCAATGGTTTCTCATCAAGGTTCAAATGCTGGATCATTAAGAAGGTAAGCTTCATGAATACTAAGGGTGTTAAGCTATGAAGAATGATCTTTAACTCAGGACATATCGGAATTGTCAAGCTTTAGGATAAGAAAGAGGGTATCAATCAATGAGGAATCACGTTGGTAAGTATCTGACTATCAAAATTCAAAGTAAGGTTCTATAGGGTTTCAAGTATCAGGATGAGATATTATTACTTAGGAATCATTAGCATGTTAATCAAGAGGATCAATCAAGTATTATTATAACTTTTTATTATATCATGGCCTTCAACTATCATGAAAAGACTTCTGAACTACTTGCAATACATACTCGAGGGTTCATGGCATCTCTATATAATTCAAAGATAAATATAAGATACGCTTGATTTAGTATATCAAATGACACAGGATAGTTGTAGCAATGTATGAATGATTAGCAGTAAATACGAAGGTCAAGTTGAATCACTTGCCTTGAGAAAGGCTGGTCTGGTCTGACTGGTAGGAGCAACTGGAGCTTCACTCGACCTTTATGGCAAGTTTTCCCTCGTCTCGAGATCCTACATAAATAATAATAATCCTCATTATAATATATTCTTACCAACTTAACCTATTTACAACCCGAAATTAAACACGGATGGCACTTAGGCCTATATGCACTTAATTTTATATTCACTTTTAAATTAAAATTGTACACACATAGCCACATAATCACATATCATATATTAATACCAAAATAACTCCATATACACCATAATGCAATACTAGGCTTGGATGATCTCGACTCACAACTTAAGTCACTTGGTCGCTAAACTAGACAAAGTCTTCTAATTTTGGCTTCCTAACTTGACGTGCCTTTACTAAACTATCCAAGACCTATTGACCCTCACTTGTGCCTTTTATTCTTCTGACCTTATAATATCTTACAACTATGGTGGTCGACCTAATAATCACTCCTAAGTGTTCTAAAACTATGTGATAAGTCAAAGTGAAAGTGCTCACTGGTGCAAATTTCAGAATGATAACTATGGTTTCTTGAGTGCATTAGACACTCTTAAACTACAAGTTTTCCTTCAAAACTTTTACACAAGACTCTCCTGACCTAAGGGCATCTCACAAACTTGATGTGGCTCAAGGGCCTGGCTTGGGCCTTCTTGGGCCTAAGCTAAAAGTCCAAAGTTCCCCTGTTTTTTTGGGCAGAAAACGCCCTGACTTAAATTAACTTGTGACACATGGTTCTAACTCATATCCTATGAACTATGGTTGGAAAAACTTCTCTGACACTCCCCCTAACTAAGGCCCAACAGGGCCTAATGAGGGCCTACCCATGACATGGTCAAATCTTCCTATTTCTAAGTTGCAACAAAACTGTCCCCTGCTGGACAGATTTTGTTATTCTACTTGTGCACCTAACCAAATGACATGCAAACCTCCAACCAACACCTAAAACCTTTTATATACTCCCAATACTAACTTCTGGTGGCTTGGGCCTCAAAGTGCACATCAATGACATGGTCAAAACTCACTCTAAACCTCAGGGTACTAAACTGATTTTTCTGTAGAAACTATAACTCTCCTTTTTCCAAGGTTTTGACTTGACAAACTCAACTACCAACAACTCAATACCCAAACCAAGACTTAATCATGGTGATCTACTGAACTAACTACCTTATTCTCAAAATAACTTTGGTGGAGATCATCCTTTACCTATGGCACAATTATGGCAAAACAAAAGAAACCACACTTCTCAATTCATAAATTATCAAGTTTTTGAAACAACAAGATATGCATTTTTATAAAATATAACCACGAATTATTACCATGCATCAAGGAGCATTAATCAATATTAACACCTTATTTCTACTGAGATTAAAGCTCACTAATAAAATCTTTCCAAATGATCAAAATCTTATAACATTCTAAGAGAAATCCACATGCATGCATGTCTTCGGGTTTTGCAAACCAAAACAATATATTTTCTACATATATTCTATCATAAAATTGACATGCAAGCCTAGAATAGGATATACCTAGGTGATCACTTAGCATGCAAAGAGTTTTATCAATTTTTTTACCATAAAATTCAAGCCATTATCACATAAACATGCAAAAATTGAATTAAGCAACAAGAATAGTCTTAAGGACCATTCATTTGGCTCGCATATGGTCATGGATGAATGAAATGGAAGGGAATGGCCATTTAATCATCAAGAGTTTCCCTCTCAAGACTTGGCACTTCTCCATTCCTTGTAGTCCTCTAAAAAACAACCCTAAACTCACAAGAATCAAGGTTGTACTTTGAGTTTCAACTAAAACCTTTACATGCAACCTTTAAACTTAAACTTTCTACTCAAAACTCTTTAAAATATGAGTGATCATGGAAGGGAAAGTAACATTTACTTGTATAAAGAGTGGAAGCTTGGTTGAGGATTGAAGAAAAAAAAATGGGGAGGGGGGTTTCGGCTAAAAGCCGAGAGTAAAGGAGAGAGGAGGGAGAGAAGAATGAGTGTGGTGGTGAGTGATGTATGAAATAATCATGTCTTTGCTTGTTTTATGGTTTTTGTGTTGCCAAATGTGAGTGGAATTAGGAATTGAAATGATTAGCCTTCCACTTGAACTTGGTTCAATTTGCATGCAAGGGTAAAGAAGGTATTTGGCTAGGAAATAAGAGTTAGTGGGGTGGTTATTGACTCTTTAGCCCTTTTGGAATGTATAGAAGGGATTTGCATGCAAGGATAACTATGTAATTTGCTAATTATAACAATTAACATTTATAAAGATTTATTTTTATAAAATAAAACACAAGTTCAAAAATTATAAAATTTATACCATAAAATAACTTGGATTTTTTAGAAATTTTATAAAACTACTTTTGAATTTTGTGAACAAATAACTTTTAACAAGATATTTATTCAAGGTTTAAAAATATTCCTTATAAATCAAAAATGAAAGAAATAAATAAATTTTTTTCGCTTTGAAAATTCATATACCACATTATGAAAATTTAAGACGCAGAAATTTTCATTCACACAAGCATATAATAGTTGAATATATTTGCATTCGGCTTTATAATTACACCAAATTTACAATTAATATTACACAGAAATGCCGGGTGTAACATAAGTTCAAGAATTTTGTGATGAGATCATTTTGTGAAGAGAATGGGATAATGCATGAGTTTTATGCAGCAAGAACTCCACAACAAAATGGTGTAGTAGAAAGAAAGAATATATCTCTTATTGAAGCTGCAAGGACAATGCTTGAAGAATCAAAGTTACCAACATATTTTTGGGCTGAAGCTGTGAATACTGCCTGCTACACTCAGAATATCTCTTTGATGAATCAAGCAAAATGTATGACACCCTACCAATTGTTAAAGGACAAGAAACCAACTCTAAATTTTCTTCATGTCTTTGGCTGCAAATGTTTTATCTTGAGGAATCAAACTGATCAACATGAGAAGTTTGATACTAAAGCAAATGAATGAATTTTTGTTGGATATGCTGTGGGAAAGGCATATAGAGTCTACAATCTAAGAACCAACATTGTTATGGAATCAATACATGTTGTGTTTGATGAAAAAAAGATTGAAGGACTACAAGATGGAGATTTCCATGAAAGTCTCAAGTTTGATAATGTGGAGATGGTTAGTGATGACAATGATGATGAAAGTGATCAAGAAACAGTGAATAAGGATAATACAAAAAAATCTACAACTAATGAAGCACATAATTAGACATCTGTCGAGTTATAAAATGCTTCATCCTTCGGGAGACGATCTGCCTTATCCGTCGGGAGACAATCAGCTTCATCCGTCGGGACACAAAGTGCACCATCCATCGGGTCATTGAGAGAAGCTGAAAGTCAGAATAGGTCACTTATAGAAAGTTCCCCTTTCTCAAATAAAAGATTCACAAACTCAGGGGGAGTTTCTAATAATCAAAACTCAGTCACACATCAAGACAACAATGAGGTCTCTTCATCTGTAGCTAATCTACCTCAACAAAGAAAATGGACTAAAGATCACCCTTTTGAGCTCATCATTGGTGATGCATCTTCTAGAGTTCAAACAAGGAGAGCAACTCAAGAAGAATGTCTATATAGTAGCATCCTATCTAAGGAAGAACCAAAGAAGGTAGAAGAAGCTTTGTTGGATCCTGATTGGATTTTAGCTATGCAGGAGGAGCTAAACCAAAGAAGGTAGAAGAAGCTTTGTACCCAAGCCTAGAGAAAAGAATCCACTTGACACCAAATGGGTATTCAGAAACAAGATGGATGAAAATGGCATAGTAGTCAGGAACAAAGCTAGATTGGTTACTAAGGGCTATTGTCAACAAGAAGGAATAGTTTTTGGTGAAACTTTTGCTCCTGTTACAAGACTTGAAGCCATCAGAATTTTCTTAGCCTATGCAGCCCATGCCAATTTCAAAGTCTATCAAATGGATGTCAAAAGTCCTTTTCTGAATGGAGATTTGGAGGAGGAAGTCTATGTTAGTCATCCTCCTAGTTTTGAAGATCCAAATTTCCCAAATCATGTCTACTATCTTTTGAAAGCACTTTATAGACTGAAGCAAGCACCTAGAGCCTGGTATGATACTTTATCAAAGTTTTTTTTGGAAAATTACTTTACAAGAGGTACTGTTGATAAAACTTTATTCTTTAGAAATGTTAATGGCTCTAGTATACTTTTTCAAATTTATGTAGATGATATTATATTTGTCTCTACAGATTAAAAACTTTGTAAAATGTTTGTCAAATTGATGCAAAGTAAGTATGAAATGAGCATGATGGGAGAACTAACTTACTTTCTTAGTTTGCAAGTTAAGAAATTAGTGATGGAATATTCATTAGTCAAACTAAATACATTCATGATCTTTTGAAGAATTTTGATCTAATGGATTGCACATCTGTAAAAACTCCCATGGCTACTACAACTAAGCTTGAATTAAACAGTACTGCAAAGTCTGTGGATATTTCAAGCTATAGGGGCATGGTTGGCTCGCTTCTGTATTTAACAGCTAGTAGGCCAGATATAATGTTTGCTACTTGTCTTTGTCCTAGATTTTAGGCTGATCCTAGAGAATCTCACTTAGTAGCTATTAAGAGAATTTTCAGATATCTCAAGGGAACACCAAATCTTGGCATTTGGTACCCTAGAGATTCTGGTTTTGATCTAATTGGTTATTCAGATTCAGATTATGGAGGTTGTAGAATAGACAGAAAAAGTATAACAAGATCCTGTCAATTACTAGAGAACAAGCTTGTGTCCTGGTTCAGTAAAAAGCAAAATTCAGTCTCTACCTCTACAGCTGAAGCTGAATATATTGCTGCTGGTAGTTGCTGTGCACATATTTTGTGGATGAAAAACCAATTGTTGGACTATTCTACAAGTGGATAGAATTCCTATTTTCTGTGATAACACAAGTGCAATTGCCATCACTGAAAATCCAGTACAGCATTCAAGAACAAAGCACATAGACATCAAGTACCACTTCATAAGGGAACTGTTAGTCCCTTAACAATATTGCAAGAATTACAGAAGGGGGGTTGAATGGAATTCTTGAACCTTTTTCTTAAAATAAAAATGTTCAAACTCGAATATAAATATAAGTGTATTGATTAGCATAATGCGGAATAAAAACTTAAGTGAACCAAAATACAAGTAATTAAAAACAAGAGTCTTTAAAAAACTTTCTGGTGGATTTAAACAATTCCACCAGAGATATATATTATATCGAGAGAACTCTATGTGCAAGAATGCTCACAGCTGCTTACAAATATGAACTACTGAGAATACAGAGAAATGCTAATAATTCTGCTTACAAATGTTTCTCACTTTTTGTATCTCATATCTATATTTTTATTTGCTACTTCTTGGTTTATATATATTACCAAGATTACAAAGTCAAAAAATAGGATCATCATTAAAACTATCGGGTCTAATACTTTGCTACTTTGTTCTCTATTACCTAGTTAATAGGCTTCCTCATTCCATTTGCATACACTTCAACGCATGTGACCAATTGTCACTGTCAACTGATATTTGAATTCTTTATCTGTTGAGTACATGATCATCCGTTGATAGCTTTATTGATCATCCGTCGACTGCTATATTGAACATCCGTTGATAGCTATTTGATCATCCGTCGATGGCTTTGTTAATCATCCTTTGGTAGCTATTTTGGCACTTGACTTCAATTCATTTATGCAGAATTACAAGACATCATCTATGTACAATTAATCAACCTATTCTGCATATCTAGTTAAAGTCAACATGACTTATATGCTACTACAGAATTTATACAAAGGTGTATGCAGAAATGTGCTACAGACTCATTATTACATAAGCTACTCACTCGACGGATAATAAGTCATCATCCGTCGGGACTATAATGAGTTATCCGTCGGGACTATAATTCTTATCCGTCGAGTGCTACATTATTTCACTAAGTAAAATCTACTTAGGTGTTTTGTTTATGTAATCATCAAGTACACAACATATTCATAACAATCTCCCCCAATTTATGTCTACTGGAATTGTAGCCATAAATTAAGAGATACTTGATGATAACAAAACACCCTAAACATACAGCTTTAAAGAAAAGTAGATAATACTGAAAAGTGCTTCAATTAATCAAAATATACAAAGTTTGGCTCACAGTCATTTTCCAAGAGGCTCCTCTATCCTGAGCAGATTTATCTAGTTCCTTGAAGGTCTGGATCTTCTTCCAAGCTTTCTGTTATTTTCATCAATCTGATTTTGGAGCTGCCTGTGGAATTCCAGTTCATCAGATTTTGAAAGATTTAGCTTTCCTAGCATTTCCAAGAGAGTCTCATTGCTAGAGATGCTCAATTGGTCTTCTAATCTGAAGAATTTTCTCACACCTTTGTCATCCATGAACTCCATCAGCCAGTAGGGCCTTAGATGCACTCTTCTCCCTGTGTATGGGATGATTAGAGTCTTTGGGAGTGCATCTTTAGCTCTAAAACTCCTTAGTTCTTCAATCTTCTTCAATACTAGTCTTCTTGCAATGACATTGAACCCAAAGTTCTTCTTGAAGGATGAATAAACTTTAATCAGTACAGCTTGGCTCTCTTGAAGAATCCTGTGAAGTGGCCACTGAATCTCCCTTCCTCCTTTGTACTTGACCACTAACCTTTCAGGTAGTTTTCTGTATGCATCAATTCCCCCCACTTCATCTAGTTCATCAAGATAGAGGTTTAGATCAAAAAATTCTTTGATGTCACACAAGTACAGATAGTCTCCCCTCTTGACTTTGGGTTGAGCTTTGACTATAGATTTGGATTTGAGAGGAGACAACTTCACTTTCTTGACTGCTCTTGACTTTATCCTTTTTGGCTTGCTAAGGATTGGTAGACTGAAGTCAGGAATTGGCATGTTATCCCATTCTATTGGCTCATCTTTGGGCACAATAGGTTCACCATGAATATTCCTGTAGGGATCCACCACCCTTATATCTTCAAATACCACTGAGGGCTTTGATGCTTGAGTTGTAGCTGGTGTGGAATTATTAGGAAATTGATCTTCCAATTCCTTGTCAACAATATCCAGTTTCTTTTTAGTTCTTTTAGCCAATTCTTTCTTTATTGGAGATTTCTTCTGTTCTTCAACTTGTTTCCTTGATTCAATAGCTTCAGATGGTTGAGAGGGAATTTGTTGAGATGAATTCACAGCCTGTAGCTTGGCCAAGATAGCAATCTGCTCTTTCTTTTGTTTAGTTTTCTTTGCATCTAGAGCAGCTTGCTTCTTTTCCTGCTTCAATCTAGCTTTTTCTTCTCTCTTTGCTTGAGAAAATTGAGGATGTCCAGCTACCACATAAATTTCCTTCCCATTTCTGAATATCTTAGCAATCCTTCTTTTAGAAGCTGAATCAGTTGGATCTTTATACAAAACAATTGATCTTGACCGAAGCTTCTTCTCATCAGGCTTGGGTGTCTCATACACAGTGTCCAAGGGGTTTTTCAAGGATGATTTTGAGTAGTTTGCCCTTGTTTTAAGAATCATTTCAGCCTTTGGAGACTTGATGCATGAAGATTGTCCTCTTTCCAGATAGTTCATGCTCATCTCATTCACACTAATTTGCTTGACTTGAGAGTGATGGATGGCTGACTTAGCTGGATCCCTGACAAGTTGGAACTTCTTCTGTATCTCCTCATCAATCTTCTCCCTGTTGACCAAACTTAACTTTTCCTTCTCAGCAACTTTCAAGTTAGCTGCTGCTGCTTGAATCAGATCTATACCATCTGCAACTGGTGGCTTTGAGACAGTAATTGAAGGCACAATTACTTTACTGATTTGTATCTGAAGCTTCTGCCCCTCACTTGGTTCTTCTCCCCCTTTTTGTTATCATCAAGTTGAGGGGTCAAGCCTTGTGCTTTAGCCAGTTGCATTAGAAGACTGGTCTGAGACTGTTGATTTTGAAGAATGGTGACCACAGAGTTTTCAATAACTTGAACTCTGTCCTCCAATTTAACCAGCTTCTTTTCAGCATCTGATTCTCTTCTCAGTCTCAGTAGCAGATCCTGCATGGTACCATAGGGCATGATTGAATCCAGCTTCTCAGAATTGTAGGTCTTCAAGTCAGCTATATCCTTTTTGAGTTCATCCACACTCAGATTCTGTCTTAATTGCTGTAGCTTCATGAGATCTAGATAATCTAGGTGGGCTTGAAGAATAGCCTTGGTACCAACATTTGAGGTGTTCTGAATGGACTTTTGGATAGATATGATTTATTTGACTAAGGATACATTGAATTGTCCTGGTGTAGACTCCTTTGTCAATGCCCATTCAGGTAGATCTGGAATAGAACTTGGGCCTTCATCTCCCCTTAAGTTCATGCTTCCATCAAATGAAACAGAGTCATCATCATTAGAATTTACTCCAAATTCTTCAGATGGCTCACCAGCTGTAGGAGGCATCAAATTGACAGCAACTTTAACCCTTTGTAGAGATTCTGAAGTATGTACTAGATTTAAAGTCTTCTCTGCCTCCTCATTGCCCTGAGTAGGCAATAGTTGATAGGCTGACACAGGATGAGTAAAAGTGTCAGCATCCAAGGAAATGTTATCAATTACAACTTTGTAAAAATTGTCTTTTCTTTTCAGCATCATCCACAATCATTGACTCATGAGCAATGGCTGGATCCACCCTTATACCCTCTGTACCTTCTTTTCTCTCATGTTCTCTCTTTTGTTGCATCAGGGTCTCACCCTGGCTCCCCACCCTCACACCCTCACCTTCACCTACTAAGGTGGGACTCCTCTCACTCCCTTTTACCAATCCTGAAGAAATGGATTGCATATTTTCACTCATTTCCTCTCCTTTTTCCTGGGAGCAACCCAGACTCTCACTCAAAACACTCTGCTCTCTCATTCCTAAGAGTGACTATACAACCACTAAATCTTCTGCACTTGAAATAATTGAAGTTTGAAGCTGTGTATAGATACTCGATAGATGAGTGATATCCATCGAGTGAGTGGTTTCGCTATCCGATGGATAACTGCTATTAGGCTTATCCGTCGGGATACAATCACTACTCGACGGATGAGCAATATCCGTCGAGAGAGTAGAAATGAATGAGGTGGGAATAGAAACTATTGTTGACTCTGTGCTGATTGAAGATATTTTAGGCACAGATGACACAACAGTTCCTGAAAGAATTGGCAAGTGAGCCAACAAATCATCTAAAAGATGATGCTCACTTGCACTAGATTTTGGCTTCTCCAACAGAGTTAAAGAAGGGGAATCAGGGATTGATGTGTTTATCATATCCACATTCAGAGAGTTTGTTGGTGAGTATTGTGGCGCCCTCCAAACCCGGGTCAGAAGTTTGGGGTCCACACTCACATCTTATTTATAACCTGCTTATAACAATAGTAAAGATAATGATAATATATGCAGTGACCCTACTTACCAACCACCACGGACCGCAACAGGTTAAAGTATACACACAAGCCAAACACGCTAATATATTACAAACTGTTCAAATCCCAACTATTCCAAACTCAAATGAGTATTAAACATTATTACAACCTTTTACAGACTTAAATTATTCCAAAAGAAGCCTATTAGCTCAGCTTCAACAGCCTTAATCCCTAGCTCTCACACTGGACCGGGGATCCTTGCTACCAACTGGTTTCAATTTCGGGTTAATAAACATGGTTCGGTTGGCCAATGTTGGCTCCGAAATAATTTTAGAGTAATTATCGAGCCTTGGAAATAATTTAGAATACTATTTTAAAGCTCGAAACTATTTTTTGAAATTTTTAAATCATTTTTAAATAATTAAATCTAATTAAATAATTAACTAAAATCAATTAATAATTAATTAAATCAATTAATCAATTAATTTTCAAATTAATTGATCAATTAATCAATTAGAAATTAACTGAAATTAATTAACTAATTAATTTAGATTTATTTTTAAATTAAAAATAATTTTCAAAATTAAAATAATAATTTTTAGAATTTTCATAAATTAAAAATGAATTTTTATAATAAAAATAAATAGGAAATATGATTTTTAAACATTTTATAAACAGGAATCCAATTTTTGCAAAGTCTGGAAACTTTAGGGACCTAACTGTATCGTCCCCAAAAGTCCTGGGACCAAACTGCAAATTTTTACACCCCGTCGCCGGAAAACACAGGGGTGGCCGGAGAACACGTTCCCGGCGACCTCACCCCTCCAACACCTCTAGATCACATCTATATTTCACCAGGAACTCAACCATACCAACAAATCATTCTAATCATCCCTGAGTTGGCCGAAATTTGGCCGTGAAGTTTTCCAGTTTCCGGCGAACTTCGGAAAATTTCAAAAGACAACTCCCTTCTCTACGGACCTCGGTGATTCATGAAACTTATACGACTAGATTGCAAATTTCACAGAGAACACAATCCACTATATCACAACATCAATCTATTCCAGAATAAGAAACCCCCAAATTTCAATTAAGAACATTCATACGGGTTATAAACCCTAATTTTAAAATTTAAAAAATTAAACTCAAATTTGAACATGTTATTGAACTCCAAATCAGACGTATAATATACCAAAATCATCAGGAAAACAAGCTCTACAACATGGAATCATCAAATCATACAAACAATCATCCGAACAAAAATTCATATTTTTCATAAAAATAATTCGAAAATAAATAAATTTTTAGAAATTAAACCTTTGATTCTGCAGGTGTATGCATTACAGATTTTGATAGAGCTTCTCAAGACCTTCAAATCCAGTACTCGAGCTTTTCAAACAAAGATTACTAACACCTTCAAAAGTTGGTTTGATTCTTGGAACAGTTTATGAATATAGGATTTTTCTCTGTAAAATTATATATTTATCTGTCTGCAAATGATTTTGATATGAAATAAAATACGGTAAAAGGCTATTTATATTTACGGGAAATTAGTATCCCGTTGGATCATTCCGGATATTAAACGGTACGTTTATTTGTAAAAACTGATCCAAACGGTATCGGTTTTCGGGATAATTATCCAAATCAGTACAATTTGTACTGCGGTCTTGGTCTCAGCGCCTGGTTACACGTATTACGAAGTGATAATTGTGATAGTTTAATAAAAAGCTCCCGTTTATCGAAAATACGGGTTTTATTGATTTACCGAAATGAATATTGTATCGAAAATGTTGCGTCGGGTCCCGCGCAGAACAAACCGTACGCCGGATCGAAAAAGTCGAAACATGGAATATGCTCGGAATATTACAATTAGATTATGAAGGAGTTCTCGAAAGAGTTTCGGGTTCCAAAAACGTAACAACGGTTGACGTCGGTTGGTTCCCGTTTTTATAAAATAGATTTTAAATACTCGGAAAAAGATTTTATAAATTTTTTATGATCCTTATAAATCCATAAATCAACATAAAAATAATTAGGACGATATGACAATTATCTATGTTTTATTTTGGACATATAAAAATTAAAATACTCAATTAATATTATTTTTGAATATCCAAGTACAGATAACACTTAACAATTAACTCACAGAATAGATACTGAACACACATAATTATTTAATATCAAAAATAATTACACGATATATCCCGGATATTACATCCTTCCCCCCTTAAAAGGATTCTGTCCTCAGAATCTCCTAAGAAAACAAATGAGGGTACTTTTCTTTCATATCACTTTCTAACTCCCAGGTTGACTCTTCAACCTTTGGGTTTCTCCACAATACTCTTACTAACTTTACCACTTTATTTCTCAATATTTTCTCTCTTTCCTCTAGAATCTCTATCGGACTCTCTACATATGATAAATCTGCCTGAAGCTCTATTGGCTCATATTCTATTACATGCCTGGAGTCTGGATTATATTTCTTGAGCATCGATACGTGAAAAACATTGTGAATGTGCTCCATCTGCGGAGGTAACGCCAACTCGTAAGCTACTTTGCCAACGCGCTTTAGGATTTCAAAAGGTCCGACATATCTTGGGCTTAGCTTCCCTTTCTTCCCAAACCTCATTAGTCCTTTCCATGGTGATACTTTCAATAATACCAAGCTTCCTTCTTCAAATTCCATGTCTTTCCTTGACTGGTCTGCATATTTCCTCTGACGATCTTGTTCAGCTATTAATCTTTTCTGGATAAGTTCAACAATTTCCTTTGTCTGCTGTACCAGTTCAGGTCCAAGTATCTTGCGTTCTCCTACTTCATCCCAATATATTGGAGATCTACATTTGCGTCCATAAAGGGCTTCATAGGGTGGCATCCCAATGCTGGCATGATAACTGTTGTTGTAAGCAAACTCTACCAGAGGTAAATGTTCATCCCAACTTCCTTTAAAATCAATAGCACAAACACGTAACATGTCCTCGATTGTTTGGATCGTTCTTTCACTTTGGCCATCCGTCTGGGGGTGATAAGTTGTACTCATATTCAGTCTTGTTCCCAAACATTCTTGAAAATTCTTCCAAAATCTTGAATTAAACCTCGGATCTCGATCAGATACAATAGACACAGGAACTCCATGACGAACTACAATTTCTTTTAGGTACATATGGACTAACTTGTCGAGCGAAAATCTATCATTTATAGGCAGAAAATGAGCTGACTTGGTAAGTCTATCCACTATAACCCAAATGGCATCATGATTAGCCCTTGTCCTTGGTAATCCAACTATGAAATCCATGGTAATATATTCCCACTTCCACTCTGGAATCTCCAATGGCTGTAGCAATCCACTTGGTCTCTGATGCTCTGCTTTAACTCTTTGACAGGTATAACATTTGCTAACCCATTCCGCAATTTCCCTCTTCATATCTGGCCACCAATAATTCTTCTTTAAATCTCTGTACATTTTGGTACTCCTTGGATGGATGGAATATCTTGAACTATGTGCTTCTTGTAAAATTTCATTCTTTAACTCCGTCACCGGTAGAATCCAGATTCTAGATGAAAATCTCAAAATGCCTTGATCATCCTTCTGCGTGCATAATTCTTCACCTACGAAGCGATTTATATCTTGATCCATTACATCTTCCTGACATTTCTTTACTTTCTCCAACAACCCCGGCTGGAAAATCATACTGTACACTTTTGCTTCCTCAGGTTTGCAAACTCTAATTTCTAATTCCAATTTCTGAAATTCCTTATATATATCTTCAGGTACTGATAACTCATTTAACCTTTCCTTCCGACTTAACGCGTCTGCCACCACGTTCGCCTTACCGGGATGATAATTAATCGAGCAATCATAGCCTTTGATCAACTCTAACCATCTCCTTTGCCTCATATTAAGTTCCTTTTGTGTGAATATGTACTTTAAACTTTTGTGATCCGTGAAAATCTCATACTTTTCTCCATACAAATAATGTCTCCAAATCTTCAGAGCAAATACTATGGTGGCTAACTCCAAATCATGAGTAGGGTACTTCTGTTCATGTGGTTTCAATTGACTTGACGTATACGCAATCACCTTGTCGTGCTGCATAAGAACACATCCTAATCCTTTGTGAGAAGCATCACTATAAATTACGAAATTCCCTTGATCGTCTGGAAGTGACAAAACAGGTGCCGTGATTAATCGTCGCTTCAATTCCTGAAAACTTTTCTCACATTTATCGTTCCATATAAACTTCTCATTCTTTCGTGTAAGCTTTGTTAATGGTGTGGCAATCCTTGAGAAATTCTGAACGAATCATCGATAATATCCTGCCAATCCCAAGAAACTTCTTACCTCAGTGGGTGTTCTCGGTCTCTCCCAATTCGTAATTGCCTCGATCTTTGCCGGGTCCACCTTGATCCCTTCATTAGTAACTATGTGTCCTAAGAACTGAACCTCTTGTAACCAAAATTCACACTTCGAAAATTTAGCATACAACTTCTTTTTCCTTAAAATCTCCAAAGCTGTCCTTAAATGTTCCACATGATCCTCTTCTGTCTTTGAATAGATCAAAATATCGTCTATAAATACAATAACGAACTTGTCCAAATATTCCTTGAAAATTCTGTTCATCAGGTCCATAAACGCTGCCGGGGCATTGGTCAATCCAAAAGACATTACTAGAAATTCATAATGTCCATACCTTGTTCGAAAAGCTATCTTTGGTATATCTTCTGGTTTGATCTTCAGTTGCTGATATCTCGATCTTAAATCAATTTTGGAGAAGTACTTGGCTCCCTTCAACTGGTCAAACAGATCATCGATTCTGGGTAACGAATACTTGTTCTTGATTGTCAGCTTGTTGAGCTCCCTATAGTCGATGCATAGTCTCATGCTTCCATCTTTCTTCTTAACAAATAATACCGGGGCTCCCAACGGGGATACACTGGGTCTGATTACTCCTTTCTCTAACAATTCCTGCAATTCCTTTGCTAGCTCTTTCATCTCAACAGGCGCCATTCTGTACGGGGCCTTGGATACTGGTTCTGTTCCAGGTGCTAAGTCGATCGCAAATTCAATTTCTCTATCTGGAGGAAGTCATGGTAACTCGTCGGGAAACACGTCTGGAAATTCATTCACAACTGGAATATCTTCAAGTTTTGCTGGCTCCTGACTTCTGTCGATCACATATGCTACGAAATGCTCACATCCTTGTCGTAGTAACTTCTTGGCTTGAATCATCGTTAAGAACTTCTTTACTTGTTTCTGACATTTGAACGTTATTATTCTTTCGTCTGGCATTTTCATCATTACTTTCTTATTTCGACAATCTATCTGAGCATCATGCTTAGATAACCAATCCATCCCTAATATAACGTCAAATTCTCCTAACTTAAATGGTATCAAATCTACACAAAACTTACTACCAGAAATCTTAATCTCACAATTCCCACAAACTTGGTTAACAGTTACACGTTCTTGATTTGCTAACTCCACAGTCATTATTTCATTTAAATACCCAACTGGACAATTTAACTTACTAACAAAATCTTATGAAACAAACGATCGAGTTGCTCCCGAATCTATTAACACTTTGGCACATAAAGAATTCACATTAAGCGTACCTGCCACGACATCCGTATCCTGGATAGCATCCTTCTCTGACAAGTCGAAAACTCTAGCCCTTGGAGTCTCATTTACTGCTGGGTAGATCCCATAATCCTCAATGCATTACTGACTGGGGCTGATGTCTTGCAATCCCTGGCCATATGTCCTGGCTTTCCATATTTGAAGCATGTAAATCCAATGGCTGGAACCTTCACTGCTGGATTCCGGATAGGCTGATCCTTATTTGTTGGCTCTCTAGTTGGCTGATTTTGGCACTCCCTCGAATAGTGCCCTTTCTGGTTGCATTTGAAACATACCACATTCAACTTGTTACAAACTCCTCCATGCTTCTTTCCACAAACTTGACAATCTGGAAAAGTTAATCTCAACTGATTCGGCTGATTCACATTAGCTGGACGGTTGCCCTAGCCTCCGTCTCCTGCATTTTGTCTCCTAAAATTAAAATTTCTCCCTGGCTGGAACTTGCCCTTCTTAAAGTTTGGAAACTTCCCTGGTTGTGATAGACCTTCATTCCCTTCAAATTTCCTTTTCTTGCTTTCCTTTTCCTTCTGGAACATCTCACTCTCTGTCTCTGCGATCATAGCCTTCTGTACCACTCCTGCATAGGTATCCAATTCAAAAATGGCTACCTTCCCTCTGATCCATGGTTTCAAACCCTGCTGGAATCTTTTAGCTTTCTTCCTGTCATTATCCATATACGACGGTACATACCTTGATAATTCCTCAAACTTACCCTCATAATCTGTTACCGACATGTTTCCTTGCTTTAATTCTAAAAACTTCAGCTCCATTTGATCCTGAACAAACTGAGGAAAATACTTTTCTAAGAACAATTCCTTAAACCTTTCCCAAGTAATAACATCTGTGCCTTCCAATGTCTTCACCATTTCCCACCAATAGGTGGCCTCATTCTTCAAATAGTAACTTGCAAACTCAACTTTCTGTTCCTCTTTCACTTTTACTAAGGCAAATGCCTTCTCTATTTCTTTTAACCACACATTTGCTTCAATCGGCTCTAGGGAACCCTTGAATTCTGGTGGGTTTACTGCCTGAAAAGTTTTAAAAGTTACCTGGGGGTTGGTCTGTCTCTGTTGTTGTTGTGCCAGGTGAACTGTTTATTGGGCCAAGATTTGAAGAATCTGGGCTATTGCTGGGTCTATGGGTCCTGGGTTCACATTTTGGTTTGTCTTATCTTGGTTATTATTATTGTTGGTTTCTTCATTCTGGGTGTTGGTGCGGGTATTTCTTTTAGGAGGCATTTTCTGTAAAGAATCAATCAACTTATTTAGCTTTTGAATCAATCTTTTGCATTAAAGGACAGTTTTGCAAAACAGAAATATCTCTTTTTGAAAACAGTTGTAACTAAGTAAATTTCATGCTTCTTTACAGAATATGAACAGTTATGGAAAATAGGGTACATGGTATCACCGGGTATAACTGGTGCAATAAATAAGGTAAGGTAACACAGGTGTAATAAAGTAAATGACAGTGCTGGAAAAGAAAAGGTACTGATATATAGATCAAAAGTTTTAGGGTAGTACAAGCGTAAAGATGCTTCGGAAGTAAAAGCAAAAAGGGTACAACAACCTACTCACTAGTCAGCATCGCTAGTTTATATATACAACTCAAAAGTCTACTGATACACACTACACACTACTGTACATACTACATAACCATAACAATACAACTCAACATTCTCATCTTTGAATCTCTGGCTCATGGCAAATCTGGACCTCCTATCTCCTCAAGCTCGTCTAGAACCCACTTAGCCCACTCCACTAGGAAATCAGGGGTGATGTCCTCATGTGTAGCCTCAACAATCCTCACAGCAGCTGCTCTACGAAACGCCTTGAGCCTCTCCCTAAGTCGCCTCTCACCACTCCCCATCTCTCTGGTACGCATGATATGCAATAACTCCTGGATCTGACCCTGTAGGAATCGTTATTCCATAAGGCAAGCCTCAAACTGATGATATGGAACAGGATAGGAAGAGAACTGGAAAGGTACTCCTATGACTGAATGATTAGTAAAGCCTGAATCAGCAGGTGAGGGTCCTCTGATAGGTGGCCTTATGCCTGGAGGTGGAATAGCCTGCAGTGGTACGGGCTGCAACACAGGTGGAGGTAGTATAGCCAACACTGGTGGAACAACAGGACGTTGATCCGAGGACGACACTCCAACTGAAGGCTCTGAGTGATTAGCTGATACGGGAATAAAATATTCGGCCATCACTGCTATTTGAAATTATATCGCAATATAATAATCTCGAACCATAACGCGAATTACACTAATACCTGATATACCGAAGCACTCAACCTCTCGACGTTCTATCTTTCTATTCCTTACTTCTAATCCTAACCCTCTACCCATTCCCGTCAACCTAGGCTTGTGTCAGTGACTTATAACCTGTAGCTCTGATACCAAACCTGTGGCGCCCTCCAAACCCGGGTCAAAAGATTGGGGTCCACACTCACATCTTATTTATAACCTGCTTATAACAATAATAAAGATAATGATAGTATATGCAGTGACCCTACTTACCAACCACCACGGACCGCAATAGGTTAAAGTATGCACACAAGCCAAACACACTAATATATTACAAACCGTTCAAATCCCAACTATTCCAAACTCAAACTGAGTATTAAACATTATTAAAACCTTTTACAGACTTAAATTATTCCAAAAGAAGCCTATTAGCTCAGCTTCAACAGCCTTAATCCCTAGCTCTCGCACTGGACCGGGGATCCTTGCTACCAACTGGTTTCTTTTTAACTGGAAAGAATATAAACAACATCGCACAAATGAGCTAACTAGCTCAACAAGTCACAATGACAAAACCGAGAATAATGATCATCAGGTGAACATGATTATGATATCAAGTGAATAATGGATTATGATTTAGAATTGGATATCATACTTTTAATTTAAAAACCAAGGTTAGGCTGCTGATCAGTCACGCACTAACCCCGAGCAAGGCACACAACATTGCTCTAACTACTGGATCCAAGGCACACATTGGCCTAACTTGACCATTATATGGCCTGACCATGAATCTGGTCCATAATTTTATAAAAACAATCCAATTCTAACATAATAACTGAATATGCAATAATAAACAATAACCAGAATCAATAACAACAATAAGTGTTTAACAATGAAAGGGTTTTAATCCTTGTAAGGATCAATAAGGCAATTTAAAAGCTTGGATGCTGGGTAATGAAAGAATTGGATAATAAAGGAATCAACATTTCAGGGTTTCAAAGATTTGGGCTTTCAAAGCATAGGATGCAATGGTTGAGTATACAAGTAATTCAGTTCAGTGTTTGGGATTTTGTTTGCATGTATTTGTAGAGTAGTATCGTATACTTGAGGTTCGTGTTTGGGTATACAACAATCAATGGTCTAGAAAGAATAAGGTTCATGGCTCAAGAACAATAACTGAAATCAGGGTTTGGGTTGCAGTGCTTCAAAGCACTTGCAATATTAACAAGACTATCAAGTACTACAATATCTCGAGAAAGTTCAGAACACTTGCCTGGTATTAGCTTACTACACTGCACTTGCTTCCAATCACAACCGTTTTACTCCTTAACTATCTGTTTTCCTTTCCTACGTCTGGCCTCTTCGGCTCACATATCATAAGCATCTATCAATAATTGACTCATAGAATTCTATTCAACACATACTTCTATCTACCCTTCGTTTTACCCAAATCCGATTAACGGATTGAAAGTTATGCAATAATCAAGTAAACACCGAATATATAGACCGATAGTCAATCAACAAGTCACGTATAACACATAATATATCACGTAATCAATGATATATCATTTATAAAGAAGTCTCGGGTCATAAATAGGCTTTCTGGTGTTTAAAATGATTTTAAAAATATTTTTCAGAATTAAAACAGGTCGTTGGATCAATTTCAGGTTAATAAACAGGGTTCGGTTGGCCAATTTTGGGTCCGAAATAATTTTAGAGTAATTATCGAGCCTTGGAAATAATTTAGAATACTATTTTAAAGCTCGAAACTATTTTTTGGAATTTTTAAATCATTTTTAAATAATTAAATCTAATTAAATAATTAATTAAAATCAATTAATAATTAATTAAATCAATTAATCAATTAATTTTTGAATTAATTGATCAATTAATCAATTAGAAATTAACTGAAATTAATTAACTAATTAATTTAGATTTATTTTTGAATTAAAAATAATTTTCAAAATTAAAATAATAATTTTTAGAATTTTCATAAATTAAAAATGAATTTTTATAATAAAAATAAATAGGAAATATGATTTTTAAACATTTTATAAACAGGAATCCAATTTTTGCAAAGTCTGAAAACTTCAGGGACCTAACTGTATCGTCCCCAAAAGTCCAGGGACCAAACTGCAAATTTTTACACCCCGTCGCCGAAAAACACACGGCCGGGTGGCCGGAGAACACGTTCCCGGCGACCTCACCCCTCCAACACCTCCAGATCACATCTATATTTCACCAGGAACTCAACCATACCAACAAATCATTCTAATCATCCCTGAGTTGGCCGGAATTTGGCCGTGAAGTTTTCCACTTTCCGGCGAACTTCGGAAAATTTCAAAAGACAACTCTCTTCTATACAGACCTCGGTGATTCATGAAACTTATACGACTAGATTGCAAATTTCACAGAGAACACAATCCACTATATCACAACATCAATCTTTTCCAGAATAAGAAACCCCCAAATTTCAATTAAGAACATTCATATGGGTTATAAACCCTAATTTTAAAATTCGAAAAATCAAACTCAAATTTGAACATGTTATTGAACTCCAAATCAGACGTATAATATACCAAAATCATCAGGAAAACAAGCTCTACAACATACAATCATCAAATCATACAAACAATCATCTAAACAAAAATTTATATTTTTCATAAAAATAATTCGAAAATAAATAAATTTTTAGAAATTAAACATTTGATTCTGCAGGTGTATGGATTACAGATTCTGATAGAGCTTCTCAAGACCTTCAAATCCAGTACTCGAGCTTTTAAAACAAAGATCACTAACACCTTTAAAAGTTGGTTTGATTCTTGGAACAGTTTATGAATATAGGATTTTTCTCTGTAAAATTATATATTTATCTGTCTGCAAATGATTTTGATACGAAATAAAATACGGTAAAAGGCTATTTATATTTATGGGAAATTAGTATCCCGTTGGATCATTCCGGATATTAAACAGTACGTTTATTTGTAAAAACTGATCCAAACGGTATCGGTTTTCGGGATAATTATCCAAATCAGTACAATTTGTACTGCGGTCTTGGTCTCAGCGCCTGGTTACACGTATTACGAAGTGATAATTGTGATAGTTTAATAAAAAGCTCCCGTTTATCAAAAATACGGGTTTTATTGATTTACCGAAACGAATATTGTATCGAAAACGTTGCGCCGGGTCCCGCGCAGAACAAACCGTACGCCAGATCGAAAAAGTCGAAACATGGAATATGCTCGGAATATTACAATTAGATTAGGAAGGAGTTCTCGGAAGAGTTTCGGGTTCCAAAAATGTAACAACGGTTGACGTCGGTTGGTTCCCGTTTTTATAAAATAGATTTTAAATACTCGGAAAAAGATTTTATAAATTTCATATGATCCTTATAAATCCATAAATCAACATAAAAATAATTAGGATGATATGACAATTATCTATGTTTTATTTTGGACATATAAAAATTAAAATACTCAATTAATATTATTTTTGAATATCCAAGTACAGATAAAACTTAACAATTAACTCACAGAATAGATACTGAACACACATAATAATTATTTAATATCAAAAATAATTACATGATATATCCCGGATATTACAAGTATGGTGTTTGAGGTGCTTCTATAACTAGAGATTTTGGCTGTGACTCCATATTTATTGGAGCCACATCAAACTGAATTTGAGAAGGTGCAGTGACTGTGTCTGTTGCACCAGTTTGTACTGTGTGTGAACCCTATGCATCCCCAAATGTTTTTGATTTCTTCTTTCTGACATAAGTTTGGGGTGAGCTTGTGTCCCTAACCCTCTTGGCATGTGCTCTTAGTTGAGAGCTTTGTTCAATAGCTATATCCTTTTGGGGGGATGCAGCTAGAAATGAGCTTTTGTCCTTTTTAAACATTCTGTTTGTTGGGAAACTGCAGTGTGGCTAGGCTGGGATTCACTCAACTCTCCAACCTTATTCTTGGGGTTTCTTTTATGTTCACCCCTTCCCTCACCTGACTTACCCTCCTTCACACTCCCCTCTTCGGCTTTTATGGATTTTTCAACTGGCATCTTTTGAGAGATACCAGAGGGGGTTTTCTTTGATTTGGATTTGAAAATAGTAGTAGGTTTGGCAGCTTTGGTAGGCAACTGTTTGGTCATTGGCACAGTTACCATAGCTACTCCTGAACTCAAAAAAATTGTGGAGGTTGGAATAGTTGTAGGGATGGATGAACTTACCTCACTTATCTGAGGTGTTTGCATTACAGGAAAGTAGAACATTGGCACATCCTTGTGATGATTGGCCCTGTTCAGATCTGCAATGAGCCTTCTCTCTTGAACCCAACAATCCAGTTTGTTGTTAGGGTTCTCAAGCACAATCTCTTCACAGAGGTGGTTAGCCAATAACATAAGAAATCTAGCATAATACACATTCTTACTTCTTTTAGCTAACTCACCTAATTTAAAACCTAACTCAAACAAGACAAGGTCACTGAAATTATAAAATTTATCTATAACTAGCCTGTATAGCATGTTAAGCATGGAAATATTCACTGAATCAAAATTACTGATCTTTCCTGAGAAAACCTTTGTAATTACATCACACAAGAAACTCCACTCCTTCCTAAGACCCATTCTCCTAATATCACTCAGTTTAGAAGTAGGAAGTGCATAGTGCATGGAATTAAGCATATTGATAATATCAATGTCATTGTGTGGTGAAGTCACATTGTTATCAGGAATTTTAAATCATGCTTTTATCACATCACTATTGATACAGAATTATTTACCGTTGATGGTTAGAGTGATGGTCTTATCTGTAGAGTTGTAGGTAGCAGTGGTCTACATCTCTTCAACAACTTCACAGAAGATTGTGGGTGATTCCAGTATGGCATAATTGAGCTTGCAATTCTTCATCTTGTGATAGTCATCCGATTGCTGATACCCTTGTTAACTAATGTAGTGAAATTTTTCTTCTCATAAATGAACCGAGTTTGAGACATGATCTTTACTACAGTTGCCATTGTTAGAGAATAAGAACTTGAAGAGAAGGAGAGTAGGTGCTTGAGAGAGAATGAAATTAGAGCAGTTGAATTTGAGAATGATAAAAGAAAAGCAATTACAATGAAATAAGCTTTTATACTATCTCAAAAATAACTAATAAAAATAATAAAGTAAAATAAAGTAACCAATAGAAATTTCCTAAAATAGCCGTTTGAAAAATAAACTATAAAAATTCCACCCATTATCCGTCGTGTAATGCTTACAGACTGTAAGTATACTCGATGGATAATGTTCAGGGAATTAACGGGTTAGATTAAGACAATTCGACGGATGAGGATAAACTGTTATCCGTCGAGACATAAAATATTCCAGAAAAGTAATTGATTTTTATTAGCAAATTGTATATCGACGGATGACCAAACTCGATGGATAAGGGCCATCCGTCGAGTTGTAAATTTTGACTTAGCCAAAATTTCATCCAAGACTGAAAAATAAATTAAATTTCTGGCTGCATATCAACTTGCAAAATAACTCAGATAGATTTAAGAGTAATTAAGCATACCTAACTCACTTACCAACCTTGAAAAGGTGGATTCATCCAGTGGCTTGGTAAAGATATCTGCAAGTTGCTTCTCACTTGGAACAAAATGTAGCTCCACAGTACCATTCATTACATGTTCCTTTATGAAATGGTACTTGATATCTATGTGCTTTGTCCTTGAATGTTGCACTGGATTTTCAGTGATGGCAATTGCACTTGTGTTATCACAGAAAATAGGAATCCTCTCAACTTGTAAACCATAGTCCAGCAATTGATTTCTCATCCATAAAATCTGTGCACAGCAATTGTCAGCAACAATATACTCAGCTTTAGCTGTAGAAGTAGAAACTGAATTTTGCTTTTTACTGAACCATGACACAAACTTGTTTCCTAGAAATTGACAGGTTCCTGTTGTACTCTTTCTATCAATTCTACAACCTACATAATCTGCATCTGAATAACCAGTTAGATCAAAACCAGAATCTCTAGGGTACCAAATGCCAAGGTTTGGTGTTCCTTTGAGATATCTGAAAATTCTCTTAATAGCTATTAAGTGAGATTCTCTAGGATCGGCCTGAAATCTAGCACATAAACATGTAGCAAACATTATATCTGGCCTACTAGCTGTTAAGTACAGAAGTGAGCCAACCATGCCTCTATAACTTGAAATATCCACAGACTTTTCAGTAGTGTTTAATTCAAGCTTAGTTGCTGTGGCCATGGGAGTTTTTGCAGATGTGCAATCCATTAGATCAAACTTCTTTAAAAGATCAAAAATATATTTGGTTTGACTAATGAATATTCCATCACTAACTTGCTTAACTTGTAAACCAAGAAAGTAAGTAAGTTCTCCCATCATACTTATTTCATACTTACTTTGCATCAATTTGGCAAACTTTTTGCAAAGTTTCTCATTTGTAGAGCCAAAAATAATATCATCTACATAAATTTGAACAAGTCTACTAGAGCCATTAACATTTCTGAAAAATAAAGTTTTATCTACAGTACCTCTTATGAAGTGATTTTCTAAAAGGAACTTTGATAAAGTGTCATACCAGGCTCTAGGTGCTTGCTTCAGTCCATAAAGTGCTTTCAAAAGATAATAGACATGTTCTGGAAAATTTGGATCTTCAAAACCAGGAGGTTGACTGACATAAACTTCTTCCTCCAAATCTCCATTCAGAAAGGCACTTTTGACATCCATTTGATAGACCTTGAAATTGGCATGGGCTGCATAGGCTAAGAAGATTCTGATGGCTTCAAGTCTTGTAACAGGAGCAAATGTTTCATCAAAATCTATTCCTTCTTGCTGACAATAGCCCTTAGCAACCAATCTAGCTTTGTTCCTGACCAATATGCCATTTTCATCCATCTTGTTTCTGAATACCCACTTAGTGTCTATTGGGTTCTTTCCTTTAGGCTTGGGTACCAACTTCCATACATTGTTCCTATCAAATTGGTTTAGCTCCTCCTGCATAGCTAAAATCCAATAAGGATCCAACAAAGCTTCTTCTACCTTCTTTGGTTCTTCCTTGGAAAGAAAGCTGCTGTATAGACATTCTTCCTGAGTTGCTCATCTTATTTGAACTCTAGAAGAAACATCACCAATGATAAGCTCAAAGGGGTGATCTTTTGTCCATTTCCTTTGTTGAGGTAGATTAGCTCTAGATGAAGAAACCTCATTGTTGTCTTGATGTGTAATTGAGTTTTGATTGCTAGAAACTCCCCCTGAGTTTGTGGATCTTTGATTTGAGAAAGGGGAACTTTCTATAGGTGATCTATCGTGACTTCCTGCTCCTTTTGATAACCCGAATGATGGTGAATTTTGATTACTGACGGATGAAGCTGGTTGTCTCCCGACGGATAACGCAGATTGCCTTTCGATGGATGAAGCATTATGCAACTCGACAGATGTTGAGTTTTGTGCTTCATTGGTAGTAGATTTATCTGCATTATCCTTAGACACTATTTCTTGATCACTTTCATCATCACTGTCATCTCCACATTGTCGAATTTGAGGCTCTCATGGTAATCTCCATCTTTCAGTCCTTCAATCTTTTTATCATCAAACACAATATATATTAATTCCACAACAATGTTGGTTCTTAGATTGTAGACTCTATATGCTTTACCAACAGCATATCCAACAAAAATTCCTTCATCTGCTTTAGCATCAAACTTCCCATTTTGATCAGTTTGATTTCTCAGAATATAGCATTTACAGCCAAAGACATGAAGAAAGTTTAGAGTTGGCTTCTTGTTCTTGAACAATTGATAGGGAGTCATGCATCTTGCTTGATTAACCAGAGAAATATTCTGAGTGTAACATGCAGTATTTATGGCTTCAGCCCATAAATATATTGGCAATTTTGATTCTTCAAGCATTGTCCTTGCAGCTTCAATGAGTGATCTGTTCTTCCTTTCCACTACTCCATTCTGTTGTGGAGTCATTGCTGCTAAAAACTCATGCAGAATCCCATTTTCCTCATAAAATGCTCTCATGACAGAATTCTTGAACTCGGTTCCATGGTCACTCCTGATTCTTCTAACCTTGAAACAGGATGATTATTTACTTGCCTTATGTGATTGATGATGATTTCACTAGCCTTATCTTTAGACTTTAGGAAATCTGTCCAAGAGAACTTTGAGAAATCATCTACAATTACTAGGCAAAATCTTTTCCTTGAGATGGACAATACATTGCCTGGTCAAAACAAATCCATGTGAAGCAGTTGCAAAGGCTCTTCAATTATTGAATCAAGTTTCTTCCTGAATGATGCTTTAATCTGCTTCCCTTTTTGGCCGGCATCACACAGTCCATCCTTTGAAAACTCCACTAGAGGAATGCCTCTGACCAGTTCTTTCTTTACCAGCTCATTCATGGTCTTGAAGTTTAAATAGGATAGCTTCTTGTGCCATAGCCAACTTTCATCCTGACTTGCTTTACTGAGAAGACAAGTCACAGACTCTGCATTGGATGAGTTGAAATCAGCTAGGTACACATTTCCTTTTCTCACACCAGTGAGAACCACTTTGTTTCTTCTTTTATTAGTCACAGCACAGGCTTCTGAATTGAAGGTTACTGAATTGTCTTTGTCACAAAGTTGGATGATACTCAACAGATTGTGTTTGAGACCATCCACCAAGGCAACCTCCTCAATGATGACATTGTCCTTTGAAATCAAGCCATATCCCATAGTATAACCCTTGCTGTCATCTCCAAAAGTAATACTTGGGCTAGCTCTCTCCTTAAACTCTGTGAGCAGGGTGGAATCACCAGTCATGTGTCTTGAACAACCACTATCCAAGTACCAAAGATTCTTTCTGCTACACACATTAAAATCAAATCAAGTTGATTTTGGTACCCAAGTTTCCTTGGGTCCTGCCTTGTTAGCTTTCTTTTTCTGTTTCTTAGGTCTTATTTCATTTGACTTAGGAATTTCAGATTCATCCTTAGTCATTTGAGTTGGACCTTTGAAACCACTCATTACAACATAATTATCATGCATATTATAACTAACAGGAAATGGCATGCTTGGTGTAAACATTTTATTCCAGTAAGGCATGCTAAATGGCATTTGTGGCATACTATATGCAGCATAATAAGGATTAGGTACAAATGGCATATTAGCAAACTGTGCATTCATGTTCTGTGTAGGCATTGCATTAACAGGCATGAGAGACATGACATTCATTTTAGGAAATTGAGGCTGAACAGACATGGGAGTAGGCATGGCAGATTTGCAATTAACAGATAAATGATTTATACTACCACACTTGACACAGATTTTTCTAGGAGCATATTTATCAGGTGTGTAGTTATTGTGTTTGTTAATTCCTACGTTACCATTCCTATTGTTTTTCTTTTAGCCTCTGTTTTTACCTCAATTTTCTCAAGTATGTCACTTAACTGTTTGACAGTCATGTGACCAACATTAGCCTTTTTCCCTTTCTTAACTTGACTTGATTCTCCTGAAACAAAGTTCTTGGAAACAGACCCATACTTCTCATTCAGCTTAACTAGTTTGGATTTACTAATGGGCTTGCTCACATGCGACAGATGAGGATTTTCATCATTCGACGGATAACACTTTTTGTTATCCGACGGATAGTCCTCATCATTCATCGAGTCTACATCTGTTAGAAGTCCATCTACCAAATTAGGTTCTAGTTTCTCTTTGTTCTTTTTCCAGGCTTCATCACAGAAAGACTCAATTCCTTGAACTTTGGTGATTTGAGAATGGACATCCCTGGATGTTTTCCATGCTTTAATCACCTCTTGTTAATGCTCGAGCTGCTTCTTTAAAATTTCTTCCTTTTTCAAGGACTCAGTTAATTCCTCCTTGGCAATCTTACACTCAATTCTTAATTTCTCAAAATCAATAAACTGAGACTCAAGCACATTATTCCTCTCACTTAAAAATAAATTGTTTTCTTTGATTTTAGCATTTTCTTTAGTAAGAGACTTAAGTGTAACACACAAATGATATAATTCTGTAGACATGTCATTTATGGCATCATTACACTCAGCTTTAGATAAATGTGCAAGGTTTGTAGTAATTATCTGATTGCTTGAGGAACTTGTCCCTGTCTCATCAGACTTGGCCATTAGGGCTAGATTGACATAGCTGACATCTTCATCTTCATCCAGACCATCTGCTGCCTATTCATTTTCTTGTGTAATAAAAGCCCTTTCCTTTTGGTTGAGTAGATCAAAATATTTTTTCTTATAATCCAAAGACTCAAACTTTTTCTTACTGGAATGTGACTTCCTACACTCACTGGCAAAATGCCCTGCCAAGCCACATTTGAAATATTTGAATTTTGACTTATCCACCATGTTTCTATTTGGCTTGGCTGCTCTAAAGTTCTTCTTGAACTTGAGCTTGGCAAATCTCCTGGAAAGAAATGTTAGGTGTTCATCAATGTCCTCCATGTCATCTTGGCTCAATGAATCTTCACTTTCTACTGCAAGCCCCTTGCCCTTGTTCTCACAGACCTTTGAAGTTGATTCAACAACTTCCATCTTCACTTCCTTCTCCTTTTCCAACTCAGCAACTAGTGCAATGGATCCTCCTTTCTTCTTTCCTCTCTCCATCCTTTCATCCTGCTCTATTTCAAGCCCATAGGTTTTCAGGATGCCATACAGTCTCTCCAAAGTAAACTCCTTATAATCTTGTGAGTTTTTTAATGAGACTGTCATTGGTTTCTAAACCTTTGAAAGAGATCTAAGGAATTTCAGATTAGAGTCTTTAGTCTGATAGACCCTTCCATGCCACTTGAGAGCATTTAGTAGTTTTTGAAACCTACTAAAAATGTCAGTGAGAGACTCACTTTCTTCATTGTGAAAATGCTCATATTGCTGAATCAAGAGCTGCATCTTATTTTCTCAAACTTGCTCAGTGCCATCACAGATTATCTGTATAGTATCCCAAACTTCCTTGGTAGTTTTGCAGTTGATAATGTTGTTAAACATGTCTGCATCAAGTCCATTAAACAGAATATTCATGGCCTTTTTATCCTTCCTGACTTGTTCAATGTCAGGATCAGACCATTCATGCCTTGGCTTGTGGACTGATGGCTCGTTTCCTGTTGCAGCTCTCATTGGAACATGATGGCCTCTTTCTATGCAGTCCACATAGGCCTCATCTTGAGAAAGCATATGAAGATGCATCTTTACCTTCCAATGATGGTAATTATCTTTATCTAGAAAAGGACTCTTGACTCCAACATCCTTCTTGTTTATCTTGTTGAATTGTTTTGATCTTTAAACTCTTTATAAGATAAGAGCTTGCTCTGATACCAATTGTTAGTCCCTTAACAATATAGCAAGAATTACAGAAGGGGGTTGAATGGAATTCTTGAACCTTTTTCTTAAAATAAAAATGTTCAAACTCGAATATAAATATAAGTGTATTGATTACCACAATACGGAATAAAAACTTAAGTGAACCAAAACACAAGTAATTAAAAACAAGAGTCTTTAAAAAATTTTATGGTGGATTTAAACAATTCCACCAGAGATATATATTATATCGAGAGAACTCTGTATGCAAGAATGCTCATAGCTGCTTACAAATATGAACTACTGAGAATACAGAGAAATGCTAATAATTCTGCTTACAAATGTTTCTCACTTTTTGTATCTCAGATCTATATTTTTATATGCTACTTCTTGGTTTATATATATTACCAAGATTACAAAGTCAAAAGACAGGATCATCATTAAAACTATCGGGTCTAATGCTTTGCTACTTTGTTCTCTATTACCCAGTTAATAGGCTTCCTCATTCCATTTGCATACACTTCGACGCATGTGACCAGTTGTCACTGTCAACTGATATTTGAATTCTTTATCCGTTGAGTACATGATCATCCGTCGACTTTATTATCATCCGTTGATGGCTTCATTGATCATCCGTCGACTGCTATATTGAACATCCGTTGAAAGCTATTTGATCATCCGTCGATGGCTTTGTTAAACATCCGTCGGTAGCTATTTTAGCACTTGACTTCAATTCATTTATGCAGAATTACAAGACATCATCTATGTACAATTAATCAACCTATTCTGCATATCTAGTTAAAGTCAACATGACTTATATGCTACTACAGAATTTATACAAAGGTGTCTGCAGAAATGTGCTATAGACTCATTATTACATAAGCTACTCACTCGACGGATAATAAGTCATCATCCGTCGGGACTATAATGAGTTATCCGTCGGGACTATAATTCTTATCCGTCGAGTGCTACATTATTTCACTAAGTAAAATCTACTTAGGTGTTTTGTTTATGTAATCATCAAGTCCACAACATATGCACAACAGGAACATGTGATTGATGGTACTGTGGAATTGCATTTTATTCCAAGTGAAAAACAGCTTGCAGATATCTTTACCAAGACACTTGATGAATCCACCTTTTCAAGGTTGGTAAGTGAGTTAGGTATGCTTAATTATTCCTGAATCATTTCAGATATTTCTGCAAGTTTTAATGCAGCCATAAATTTAATTGATTTTTCTGTATTGGATGAAATTTTGGCTAAGTCAAAATTTACATCCCGACGGATGCTCATTATCCATCGAGTGTGATCATCCGTCGGAATATTAATTGTTAATAAAAATCAATTATTTTTCTGGAGTATTTTATAACTCGACGGATAACTGATTTATCCTCATCCGTCGAATTGCCTCAATCCTAGCCGTTAAAACACTGAACATTATTCATCGGGTATACTTAGAGTTTGTAAGCATAACACGACAGATAATTGAAGGAATTTTTAAAGTTTATTCATTTTTAAACGGCTATTTTGGGCAATTTTTATTGGTTACTTTATTTTACTTTATTATTTTTGATAGTTTATTTCTGAGATAGTATAAAAGAAGAATTCATTTTTATTCTATTCTTTTATCATTCTCAAATTTCAATTGCTCTAACTTCTCTCTTCTCAAAAGCAAAACTTCTCTCTGCAACTTTCAAATCTTTAGCAATGGCACCTGTAGTGAAAATGATATCCCAAACTTGTTATATCTATGAAAAGAACAACTTCACAGCTCTAGTGAACAAGGAGATTCAACAGTGTGGAGACTATCACAAAATGATGGATTTTGTGAAAAGCTGTAAACTCAACTATTCTATGCTGGAATCTCCCATCATCTACTGTAAGGTTGTAGAGGAGATATGGACAATTGCAGTGTACAACTCAACTGACAAGACCATCACTTTCACTCTTAAAGGTAAGTAGTTTTGCATCAATAGTGATATTGTCAAAGCATGCTTTAGAATTCCTGATAATACTGTTACTGCTCCACACACAGACACTGATATAGGTAACATGCTAAATTCCATGGGCTATGCACTCACTACCTCTAAATTAGGTGAATTTAGAAGGTTGGGTCTTAGAAAATAATGGAGTTATCTGTGTGATGTGGTAACTAAAGTGTTTTCTGGTAAAATTAGTAACTTTGATTCTATTAACATATCCATGCTTAACATGCTTTACATGCTAGTTACTGATAAGTATTTCAATTTCAGTGACTTGGTCTTGTTTGAGTTAGGATTTAAGTTAGGAGAACTCAATAAGAGAGGTAAAAGTGTCTATTATGCTAGATTCTTTATGATGCTTGCTAACCATCTCATTGAGAACATTGTGATTGAGAACCCAACCAACAAGCTGTATTGTTGGGTTCAAGAATGAAGAATTATTGCAGATATTAATAGAGCAAATCACCCTAAGGAGGTACCCTTATTCTATTTTCCAATCATGAAGGGACCTTAGTTACGTGAGGTAAGCGCCACTGTCTCAACTCTTCAAACCTCACAGACTTCTTTGCCTTCAAATGTAGCAATGACATCTGTGTCAATGACCCAACAGATGCCTACCCAAGCTACTAAACCACAAATTTCATAATCCAAGTCTAAGAAAGACCCCTCTGCTTTCTTTCAAAAGAAACCAGTTGCAAAATCCACTAAAACCAAAAAGGGGAGAGTGAAGGAGGGTAAGCAAGGTGAGGGACAGGGTAAAAATAAAAGAAGCCCTAAGAATAAGGTTGGAGAGGTAAGTGTTTCCCGGCCTAGCCACACTGCAGCTTCTCAACAAGCTGCAGTGCTTCAAAAGGACTTAAGCTCATTACTAGTTGCATCCTCCCAAAAGGATGTGACTATTGAACAAAGATCTCAGCCAAGAGCACAGGCCAAGAGGGTAAGGGACACAAGCTCACCCCAAACTTATTCCAGAAAGAAGAAATCTAAACCAACTGGGGATACACAGGGTGCACACACAGTGTAAACTGAAGCAATAGACTCAGTCACTGCACCCTCTCAAAGTCAGTTTGATGTGGCTCCAGTAAATGTGGAGTCACAGCCAAAATCTCTAGTGATAGAAGCACCTCAAACACCAAACTCACCCACACACTCACTGGATGTTGACATGATCAATACATCACTTCCAAATTTTCCATCTTTAACTCTTTTGGAGAAGCCAAAAATCCAAGCAAGTGAGCATCATCTTTTAGATGATTTGTTGGCTCACTTGCCATTTCTTTCTGAGTCTGTTAAGATATCTGTGCCTAAATTTTCATCAATATGCACAGAGTCTATAATAGTCTCCACTCCAAACTCATTCATATCTTCTATCCCGATGGATATTCATCACCCGTCGAATAGTGATTGTATCCCGACGGATAAGCTTGACAGCAGTCATCCGTCAGATAACAATACTACCGTCCCGATGGATATTCCTCATCCGTCGGGTGTCTCTGCATAACTTCAAATTTCTTCAATTCTTACAAGTGCAGAAGACTTAGTAATAGTATAATCACTCTTAGGACTGAGGGAAGGGAGTGAATTGAGTTAGAGTCTGGGTTGCTCCCAAGGAAAAAGGAGAGAAAATGAGTGACCAAATGCAATCCATTTCTCCAGGACTAGCAAAAGTCAGTGAGAGGAGTCCCACCTTAGATGATGAAGGTGAGGGTGTGAGGGTGGGAAGCCAAGGGGAGCCCTTGATGCAAGAAATGAGTGATCATGAGAGAACATCAGGTACATGAGAAATAAGGGTGGACACCATTGTTAGTGAGTCAATGAATGTCAATGAAGCAAACAGAGAGGAACTAGCTCAGCATAGTCAAGTTGTTATAGATTCCACCTCTTTGGATGCTAAGACATTTATGTTGGGAACCACGGACTTAGGGTGTTACTACGTCTTACGATAAAGATTACGAAAAGAGGATTACCTTGTTAATGGTTGATTCCACGCTCTTCTATTGTATTCCCAAATTCCCTTGATCGAAGTATGGCCTCCGTCTTTTCAAGTTATCCTCTCTTCTAGCTCCTTGGTGGCTACAATATGTTTTCACACAATTGCCAAGCAAGAAGAGAATAAGAATATATATAGGCTACAATAGGGACCATGGATAATTAGGTTGGGCCTTCTAATTACATCTTGAGCCTAGCCCAATGTAATTAAATATTAATTCAATCCACTAAAGAATTAATATTTGCACTACCTTTCCTAATACCGTAATTTAATTAATTCGGTTCCAATATTATTTGCTTATTAAATTCCCCATGTTTAAAATATCATATGTCCATTAATTAAATAAATTACTGATAATTTATTTAATTAATATCTTTTATCCTTGATCATCCACTCAACCTTTATTTAATTATGCCAGAATAAATTCCACCTGCAGGGTTTCACATAATTAAATCTTTTTGAGCTTTCAAGGGGACATCATTAACCCGAATATTATCAGGACATGGATTCCTTCAATAAATAATATCCACCATGTATATAATTCCATCACCCAAAATATAATGATATAATTCAAAAGAATTATTTCATATATAAATCAAAGCATGTAAATAATATACACGTGTCAATTACTATTTCCGGATTAAGAACCTAAGCATTAATAATAACATAGAATCTTAGTTCTCTTTCTTAATCAGTATTAAGGGAACAATTCTAAATTTGATCCTGTTCAATATACATAAAGTATACTAGTATTATTTATTAGTCAATATAAACTAATCTAAATAATACTACAGCCATACCAGTGGATTGTCCAACACCACCTGTGCTGTGAACCTTATTATATTATATAACCGTATTTAACAATCTAATATTCTGTATCCCATTTGATACTAGATTGTTCACAATATATAATATTAGACAACATGTAAACATTCAAATGATTCTCAAATAAACTGGCCAGAAATAAATGTACATACTTCAAATAAATATGTTCAGTATACACTAACAATCTCCCACTTATACTCAAAATATTCTATGTGTACATCAGTGTTTATTTAATCCACTATTCTATAAAAATCTATGTGTCCATCCATCTGAATCCTATCGCTTCCACATGCTTGTCAAAAACCTTGGTTGGCAAGCTCTTTGTGAAATGATCTGCTCGGTTGTCTTCTGATGATATGTGAGCCACAACTATATCCCCTCGCTTTACGATTTCTCGTATGAGATGATACTTACGTTCATTATATATTACTCCTCTAAGAATCTTGCATTGGTGCTAACAATGACATCCCGATTCTTCGGACTATAAAATAAATATCCTTTCATTCCGATGGGGTAGCCTACAAACAACCTTACTTCTGTACGAGATTCTAACTTAGTCGCGTTCTTGTTCAGCACATATGCTGGACAACCCCATATTCGAATATGTCTTAGACTCGGTTTATCCCCGGTCCACAATTCTAAGGGGGTTTTAGGAACCGACTTAGAAGGTACTAAGTTCAGAAGATAAGCTGTTGTCTCTAAGGCATGTCCCCAAAACGACTTGGGTAAATCCGAATAACTCATCATCGATCTAACACTCTCTAAAAGAGTCTGGTTCCTTCTCTCCGCTACACCGTTCTGCTGGGGTGTGCCTGGTGCAGTTAACTGGGATTCTATCCCATTTTCTGATAAATATTCCCTAAATTCTCCAAGCAAGTATTCGCCACCACGATCTGATCGTAGTGACTTGATACTTTTATTAAGTCGCTTCTCCGTTTTAGCTTTGTACTCTTTGAACTTATCAAAGCACTCAGACTTACGGTGCAACAAATAAACGTACCCATATCTAGAATAATCATCAATGAAAGTGACGAAATATTCATAACCACCTCTTGCTTGGATATTCATGGGTCCACATAAATCAGAGTGAACCAATTCTAACAGTTGTTTGGCTCTATTCCCTTTTGCCTTGAAAGGCCTATTAGTCATTTTACCTTCCAAGCAGGATTCACAAACTGGAAATGGCTCCACTGCCAATGAGCTTAAAGGCCCGTCTACTACCAGTCTTTGAATCCTCCTCAAGTTAATATGACCTAATCTCAAGTGCCAAAGATATGTTTGGTTCAAACTAGAAGGTTACTTTCTTTTAGTAGAGTTAGAAGATGTGTTGTTCAATTCCCTAAATTGCAGTTGCAGTGCAGGTTGACTAGGATTAATTATATACAAATTGTCTTGCAATGTACCAGAACATATAATTCGTTTATTCATCATAATAGAAATATTATGATCCAAACAAACATTATAACCATCCAAAGCAAGTTTAGAAACCGAAATTAAATTCCTTCTAAAAGAAGGTACATAAAGACAATTATTCAAAACCAAAATCCTATCAGAACCAAAAGATAAATGAATAACTCCTATTGCAACTACTGCTACTTTCGTAGCATCTCCCATGAACACGTATATCTCACCATCTCTAAGCATTCTGGATAGTTGGAACCCCTGCATAGAATTAAAAACATGATCAGTGGCTCCTGTATCTACACACCAAGTGCTCGTAGATATAGCCGCTATAAATGTTTCTGTAACTAGAGAAAGAGATATACCAGTATTGTTTGTCTTCTTAGGAAGAGGACAATCCTGTTTCCAGTGACCTGACTGTTTGCATCTGAAGCACTTTCCCTTAGGCTTTTTCACACCACCCTGAACTCCCACTGCCTTCACAGCTTTCTGTGTCTGAGCCTTTTTCTTCTTCTTAATACCTTTCGGCTTAGAGGAAGAACCTTTCTCAGCCACATTCACTTGAACACTCTGCCGAAATAATCCTTCAGCTGCCTGAAGTTCTGTCAGCAGTTCCGCGAGACTATACTGCCTCTTGTTCATGTTGTAATTCAAGCGGAACTGCTCAAAACTCTTGGACAAGCTCATAAGGATAATGTCAATCTGGGTTTCCCCGTCAAGTTCAACATCAAGGATCTCTATCTCATTCAGATGCGACATCATCTTGAGAACATGATCCCTTACAGGTGTGCCTTCAGCCATCTGAGTGTTCATTAAAGCCTTCATGGCTACTTGCCTAGCAGCCCTATTCTGATCTCCAAAAAGTTCCTTGAGATTAAAGAGCATATCTGAAGCAGTGGCCATAGACTGATGCTGATGCTGCAAAACACCCGACATTGCTGCCAGAATGTAACATCGCGACATCTCATCAGCCTTAATCCACCGTTTATAATACTCTTTCTCATCTTCAGGAGCATCAGCAGCAGGCTGTTCAGGCTTGGGTTCATAAGTGCAAAACTTGTACTCCTCAGCAGTCAACACAATGTCCAAATTTCGTTTCCATTCTATATAGTTAGGTCCGGTAAGTTTATTATCCTTAAGTATGGTGAATAGTGAATTAAAACCTATTTTATCTTGAGAATCATGCATAAAAACATCACATAAATAAGGGTGCATTAATTATTAAGATCTATTGATTCCTCTAACAATTATTAAAATTTAATGCACTAACATCTAAACACCATAAGCTTCTGGTACGCCATGATGTGTGACATGTATACCACCTAATTTTGTTTAAATGTTACTTCGGTCCTATTACTAAACAATATGCCACGTTGGGGTGGACTATATTATTTTTCATAGCTAAGTGTATACCATCATCAAATCTTAAATTATTCGAAATCTATGGAACTTGGTACGCCACGATGGGTGGCGTGTATACCTTCCAATATTCGTAATTTTGCCTTGAATAGAATACTTCAATTCAATATTCATCAATGGTTTGATTTCCAGGTAGTGGAGGAGTCACATCGGTCTCGCTTAAAACCCACAGCCTTACAAGTTCGATGAACCCGTTTTTGACAAAATCGCCCAAATCAGAAATAAAGAAAATCCGTATTTATTCCTTTCAAAATTTATTAATTTAAGAAGTTTGTTCTAGTAATTTCTATAACATTCTAGACACCACAAATTACATGCCACGATGGGTGACGTATATATAATTTATATTCGTCTGTATGTTAAATTACCTACAACCAATAATGGAGACCATGAGATTTAATTTCATATTAATTCCCTCTCCCACTTAGATTTTTTTTATTAAAATTGAGGAATTTTAAAATTAAATGGGGCCCTATGTTGTTATAATTATGTCTAATCATTCATTCAAAATACACACATAATTTTAGCAACATATAACATTTAATTAAAGGAATAAATAAAATTTATGTCCATGTCGTCCTAATTAAGTTAAACATGCAATTTTAAAATAATTACACACATAATTAACGACACACATAATCAATAAATTAAAGCAATAATTAAAATTTAATGGAAAAAATTAAATAAATTTTCCACTATTATGGCCCTTGAAAAAAAATCCTGCTCTCAAAAAAAAATCTGCCCCAAGCACGCCCCGGCGCCCCCAGCAGCCCCGGCAGCCCCAGCAGCCCCAGCTGCCCCAGCGGCCCCAGCTGCCGCAGCGGCCCCAGCTGCCGCAGCGGCCCCAGTGGCCCCAGCAGCCCCAGCTGCCGCAGCGGCCCCAGTGGCCCCAGCAGCCCCAGCAACCCCTTGTAATCGCACAACGGAACAAAAAACTACCGAAATTGATTTCTGATCGCACTCAACTTGTTACAAAATACCCGGAACAATTACAAAAAAATAGATCTAATACAAAACTAATTTTGTAAAATATATTCTAACACGATCAACCCTCGTGTAAATTACAACCACGATTAAACCACGTGGAAACCAAAACAAAAATTAACCACGATTAAACCACGTGGGATCCAAACACATAATTAAAATATACATGGCCATAATAGTGGATTAACAACCTGCATCAAAAACAATACAAGCAAAACACTATATACACGCATATATAATTACGACATGGACATTATATCATAAAACGTAGAACCCATTACCAGGCTCTTGATACCAATTATTGGGAACCACAGACTTAGGATGGAAAAGAGATAATATGGCCACTTCACAGGATTCTTCTAGACAGCCAAGTTGTTCTAATAAAGATCTACTCATCTTTCAAAAAGAACTTTGGATTCAATGTGACAGCAAGAAGATTAGTTCTAAAGAAGATTGATGAGCTGAGGAGTAATAGAGCCAAAAATGCACTACCAAAAACTCTATCAATTCCCTTCACACGAAAGAGAGTACATTTGAGACCCTATTGGCTGATGGAATTCTGGGATGAAAAGGGAGTAAGAAGATTCTTCAGATTGGAGGACCAGTTGAGTATCGCTAGCAATGAGACTCTATTAGAAATGCAAGAAATGCTAAATCTCCCAGAAGCTGATGAACTTGAGTTCTACAGACAACTCCAAAATCAGATAGAAGAGAACAACATGAGGCTTGGGAAGAAATCCAGACAATCAAGAAAATAGACTTATCTGCTCAGACTAGAGGAACACCTTGATAATGATCGTGAGAAACTTCTTTGTATACTATGCTTTGATCAATTTTCAGTAAATATTACAGCACTTATCAGTTTTATCTACTACTTTTCAATCTGCATCATTAGGGTGTTTTGTTATCATCAAGTTTCTCTTAATTTATGGCTACAATTCCAGTAAACATAAATTGGGGGAGATTGTTAGGAATATGTTGTGAACTTGATGATAAATTAATCTAAACACCTTATTAGATTTAACTTAGTGAATTTTGTAGCACTCGACGGATGATAAAATATAGTCCTGACGGATGATTCAATATAATCCCGACGGATGATGATTTGACATCCATCGAGTGAGTAGCTTATATAATAATAAGTTTTGTAGCACATTTCTACAAACAACTTTATGTAGATTCTGTAGGAGCATATGAGTCATGTTGACTACTAGTAGATATGCAGAATAGGTTGATTAATTGTAAATATGAGATGTCTTGTAATTCTGCATAAATGAAATGGAGTCAAGTGTCAAATAGCTACCTAACAGATGATCGACAAAGCTACCTGACGGATGATCAACAAAGCCACCTGACGGATGACAAGTATGTACCCGATGGATGATCAAATTCAAATATCTGTTGACAGTGACAACACAGTCACATGCGTCGAGTGTTTGTAAAAGGAATGTGGCAGCATGTTTAGCAGGAAATTGAGAACAAAGAAATATTACCATTTCTATGCAAGTTATGAAGATTTTCAAAGATGCTGGAATAGAGTAATGAAGCAGCATGGAGTTAGACTTGATAGGTTTTGTTTTATTATCCTGTCTTATTGCCATGTAAACTTGGTGATATATAAACCAAGTGTAGCTAGTAGAACAAATAACTAAGCAAACATATTTTAGAAGAGAAATAGAAAAAGCTGTATCTGTCAAGAATTTCTCTGTAGTTTGTTTGTTCAACTTGTAAAGTAGTTGTGAGCCAATTTGAGCTTCACAGAGTTCTCAAATCGATATATATATATATATATATATATATATATATATATATATATCCGGTGGATACATTCAAATTCACCAGAAAGTTTTAAAGACTTGTGTTTTTATTACTTTGTGTTTCATTTATTTAATCCTTTCATTCCGCACTTTGCAAATCAAGACACATATATTTGTCGAGTTAAGAACTGTTTTTAAATCCTGAAAAAGAAGTTATAATTACATTCAACCCCCTTTTGTAATTCTTGTTGTATTTTTAGGGAATAACATGAGCAGAATTATCTGATAGTCTTGATTTGTCATGTTTGTAGTGAGCAGATGCTATGTGATATTTGCAAGGCCTGATAGTTGATCAACCAGAAGATCATCTATAGTGTTTGGTTGGGATTGAGCATTTTGTAACCACTGTTTGATTGTGTGAGTTGGTTGTTGTGTGGGGTTGGATGATGATGGTTATGTTGGGAACCACGGACTTAGGGTGTTACTACGTTTTACGATAAAGATTACGAAAAGAGGATTACCTTGTTAATGGTTGATTCCACGCTCTTCTATTATATTCCCAAATTCCCTTGAGCGAAGTGTGGCCTCCGTCTTCTCAAGTTATCCTCTCTTCTTGCTCCTTGGTGGCTACAATATGTTTTCACACAATTGCCAAGCAAGAAGAGAATAAGAATATATATAGGCTACAATAGGGACCATGGATAATTAGGTTGGGCCTTCTAATTACATCTTGAGCCTAGCCCAATGTAATTAAATATTAATTCAATCCACTAAAGAATTAATATTTGCACTACCTTTCCTAATACCGTAATTTAATTAATTCGGTTCCAATATTATTTGCTTATTAAATTCCCCATGTTTAAAATATCATATGTCCATTAATTAAATAAATTACTGATAATTTATTTAATTAATATCTTTTATCCTTGATCATCCACTCAACCTTTATTTAATTATGCCAGAATAAATTCCACCTGCAGGGTTTCACATAATTAAATCTTTTTGAGCTTTCAAGGGGACATCATTAACCCGAATATTATCAGGACATGGATTCCTTCAATAAATAATATCCACCATGTATATAATTCCATCACCCAAAATATAATGATATAATTCAAAAGAATTATTTCATATATAAATCAAAGCATGTAAATAATATACACGTGTCAATTACTATTTCCGGATTAAAAACCTAAGCATTAATAATAACATAGAATCTTAGTTCTCCTTCTTAATCAGTATTAAGGGAACAATTCTAAATTTGATCATGTTCAATATACACAAAGTATACTAGTATTATTTATTAGTCAATATAAACTAATCTAAATAATACTACAGCCATACCAGTGGATTGTCCAACACCACCTGTGCTGTGAACCTTATTATATTATATAACCGTATTTAACAATCTAATATTTTGTATCCCATTTGATACTAGATTGTTCACAATATATAATATTGGACAACATGACGGGCCTTTAAGCTCATTGGCAGTGGAGCCATTTCCAGTTTGTGAATCCTGCTTGGAAGGTAAAATGACTAATAGGCCTTTCAAGGCAAAAGCGAGTAGAGCCAAACAACTGTTATAATTGGTTCACTCTGATTTTTGTGGACCCATGAATATCCAAGCAAGAGGTGGTTATGAATATTTCGTCACTTTCATTGATGATTACTCTAGATATGGGTACGTTTATTTGTTGCACCGTAAGTCTGAGTGCTTTGATAAGTTCAAAGAGTACAAAGCTAAAACGGAGAAGCGACTTAATAAAAGTATCAAGTCACTATGATCAGATCATGGTGGCGAATACTTTCTTGGAGAATTTAGGGAATATTTATCAGAAAATGGGATAGAATCCCAGTTAACTGCACCAGGCACACCCCAGCAGAACGGTGTAGCGGAGAGAAGGAACCAGACTCTTTTAGAGAGTGTTAGATCGATGATGAGTTATTCGGATTTACCCAAGTCGTTTTGGGGACATGCCTTAGAGACAACAGCTTATCTTCTGAACTTAGTACCTTCTAAGTCGGTTCCTAAAACCCCCTTAGAATTGTGGACCGGGGATAAACCAAGTCTAAGACATATTCGAATATGGGGTTGTCCAGCACATGTGCTGAACAAGAACGCGACTAAGTTAGAATCTCGTACGGAAGTAAGGTTGTTTGTAGGTTACCCCATGGGAACGAAAGGATATTTATTATGTAGTCCGAAGAATCGGGATGTCATTGTTAGCACCAATGCAAGATTCTTAGAGGAGGAATATATAATGAATCACAAACCCATGAGTAGTGTCATTTTAGAGGAACTAGTGGGAGGGACAAATAATACCCATGAAGCTGTAGTACAAGTAGAACAACCACAACATAATGTACAACCTGTCACTAATACCACACCAGTGCCTCGTCGAAGTGGGAGGGTTGTTCAATAGCCTGATAGATTCATGTTTTTGGGAGAGTCTTCAGACTTGGTCCCTGGTGAACATGATGATGATCCCCGTACATACGAAGAGGCAGTACAAGACAAAGATGCAGATCTTTGGCAAATGGCGATAGAATCTGAGATAGAATCTATGTATTCTAATCAGGTCTGGGAGCTCGTGGAATCACCCAAAGGTATAAAACCTATTGGATGTAAGTGGATCTACAAGAAAAAGAGGGGATTAGATAAAAAGGTGAAAGTCTGGAAAGCAAGACTTGTTGCAAAAGGGTATACTCAGAAAGAAGGTATCGATTATGAGGAAACCTTTTCACCGGTAGTCATGCTTAAGTCAATCTGTATTCTTTTATCTATAGCAGCTCATCTCGATTATGAGATTTGGCAAATGGATGTCAAGACAGCTTTTCTTAATGGAAGTCTTGAAGAAACCATCTATATGCAGTAACCAAAATGATTCATTAAGGAAGGCCAAGAGCATCTGGTATGTAAGCTTAAGAGGTCTATTTATGGACTTAAACAAGCTTCTCGAGACTGGAATATTCATTTTGATCAGGCAGTCCAGTCATATGGATTTGATCAAAGTCCAAGCGAATCGTGCGTGTATAAGAGAAGTGAAGGTAATGCAGTGATTTTTCTAGTACTATATGTAGATGATATTTTACTCATTGGAAACAATGTTGAGATGTTGTCATCAGTAAAGGCATGGTTGTTCAAACAATTTGACATGAAGGACTTAGGTGAAGCGGCATACATCGTTGGGATCAAAGTTATAAGGGATCGCAAGAAAAGGATGTTGGCTTTATCTCAAGAGCCCTACATTGATGAAGTATTAGCTCGTTTTAACATGCAGAACTCCAAGAAAGGTTTTTTACCTTTTAAGAATGGAGTTGCTCTATCTAAGAAGCAGTGTCCTTCGACACCAAAGGATATAGAGAGCATGAAAGCAGTTCCTTATGCTTCAGCATGTGGAAGCTTAATGTATGCTATGTTATGTACGAGGCCTGACATCTGCTTTGCTGTAGGCATGGTTAGTAGATATCAGTCGAACCCAGGTCAGGAACATTGGAGTGCAGTAAAAACTATACTCAAGTACCTGAGAAGGACTAAGGAGTATATGTTAATTGACAAGGCCTCAGATCTATTTCCTTTGGGATATACTGATTCAGATTTCCAATCAGATAGGGATAAGAGGAAATCAACCTCGGGATATGTTTTTACTTTGGGAGGTGGAGCCGTTATATGGAGGAGTGTAAAGCAGAAATGCATTGCAGACTCCACCATGGAGGCCGAGTACGTGGCGGCCTCTAAGGCTGCCAAGGAGGCTGTATGGTTCAGGAACTTCCTTTTGGACTTAGATGTGGTACCTAATTTGCCTAGGAGCTTGACGGTGTATTGTGATAACACTGGTGCTGTGGCAAATTCAAAGGAACCGCGAGACCACAAAGCAACCAAACATATTGAACGTAAATATCATCTCATACGAGGAATCGTAAAACAAGGGGATATAGTTGTGGCTCACATATCATCAGAAGACAACCGAGCAGATCCTTTCACAAAGAGCTTGCCAACCAAGGTTTTTGACAAGCATGTGGAAGCGATATGAGTCAGATGGATGGACACATAGATTTTTATGTAATAGTGGATTAAATAAATACTGATGTACACATAGAATATTTTGAGTATAAGTGGGAGATTGTTAGTGTATACTGAAAATATTCCCTAAATTCTCCAAGCAAGTATTCGCCACCACGATCTGATCGTAGTGACTTGATACTTTTATTAAGTCACTTCTCCATTTTAGCTTTGTACTCTTTGAACTTATCAAAGCACTCAGACTTACGGTGCAACAAATAAACGTACCCATATCTAGAATAATCATCAATGAAAGTGACGAAATATTCATAACCACCTCTTGCTTGGATATTCATGGGTCCACATAAATCAGAGTGAACCAATTCTAACAGTTGTTTGACTCTATTCCCTTTTGCCTTGAAAGGCCTATTAGTCATTTTACCTTCCAAGCAGGATTCACAAACTGGAAATGGCTCCACTGCCAATGAGCTTAAAGGCCCGTCTACTACCAGTCTTTGAATCCTCCTCAAGTTAATATGACCTAATCTCAAGTGCCAAAGATATGTTTGGTTCAAACTAGAAGGTTCCTTTCTTTTAGTAGAGTTAGAAGATGTGTTGTTCAATTCCCTAAATTGCAGTTGCAGTGCAGGTTGACTAGGATTAATTATATACAAATTATCTTGCAATGTACCAGAACATATAATTCGTTTATTCATCATAATAGAAACATTACGATCCAAACAAACATTATAACCATCCAAAGCAAGTTTAGAAACCGAAATTAAATTCCTTCTAAAAGAAGGTACATAAAGACAATTATTCAAAACCAAAATCCTATCAGAACCAAAAGATATATGAATAACTCCTACTGCAACTACTGCTACTTTCGTAGCATCTCCCATGAACACATATATCTTACCATCTCTAAGCATTCTGGATAGTTGGAACCCCTGCATAGAATTAAAAACATGATCAGTGGCTCCTGTATCTACACACCAAGTGCTCGTAGATATAGCCGCTATAAATGTTTCTGTAACTAGAGAAAGAGACATACCAGTATTGTTTGTCTTCTTAGGAAGAGGACAATCCTGTTTCCAGTGACCTGACTGTTTGCATCTGAAGCACTTTCCCTTAGGCTTTTTCACACCACCCTGAACTCCCACTGCCTTCACAGCTTTCTGTGTCTGAGCCTTTTTCTTCTTCTTAATACCTTTCGGCTTAGAGGAAGAACCTTTCTCAGCCACATTCACTTGAACACTCTGCCGAAATAATCCTTCAGCTGCCTGAAGTTCTGTCAGCAGTTCCGCGAGACTATACTACCTCTTGTTCATGTTGTAATTCAAGCGGAACTGCTCAAAACTCTTGGACAAGCTCATAAGGATAATGTCAATCTGGGTTTCCCCGTCAAGTTCAGCACCAAGGATCTCTATCTCATTCAGATGCGACATCATCTTGAGAACATTATCCCTTACAGGTGTGCCTTCAGCCATCTGAGTGTTCATTAAAGCCTTCATGGCTACTTGCCTAGCAGCCCTATTATGATCTCCAAAAAGTTCCTTGAGATTAAAGAGCATATCCGAAGCAGTGGCCATAGACTGATGCTGATGCTGCAAAACACCCGACATTGCTGCCAGAATATAACATTGTGACATCTCATCAGCCTTAATCCACCGTTTATAATACTCTTTCTCATCTTCAGGAGCATCAGCAGCAGGCTGTTCAGGCTTGGGTTCATAAGTGCAAAACTTGTACTCCTTAGCAGTCAACACAATGTCCAAATTTCGTTTCCATTCAATATAGTTAGGTCCGGTAAGTTTGTTATCCTTAAGTATGGTGAATAGTGGATTAAAGCCCATTTTATCCTGAGAATCATGCATAAAAACATCACATAAATAAGGGTGCATTAATTATTAAGATCTAAATTATTAAAATTTAATGCACTAACATCTAAACACCATAAGCTTCTGGTACGCCACGATGTGTGACATATATACCACCTAATTTTGTTTAAATGTTACTTCGGTCCTATTACTAAACAATATGCCACGTTGGGGTGGACTATATTATTTTTCATAGCTAAGTGTATACCATCATCAAATCTTAAATTATTCGAAATCTATGGAACTTGGTACGCCACGATGGGTGGCATGTATACCTTCCAATATTCGTAATTTTGCCTTGAATAGAATACTTCAATTCAATATTCATCAATGGTTTGATTTCCAGGTAGTGGAGGAGTCACATCGGTCTCGCTTAAAACCCACAGCCTTACAAGTTCGATGAACCCATTTTTGACAAAATCGCCCCAAATCAGAAATAAAGAAAATCCGTATTTATTCCTTTCAAAATTTATTAATTTAAGAAGTTTGTTCTAGTAATTTCTATAACATTCTAGACACCACAAATTACATGCCACGATGGGTGACGTATATATAATTTATATTCGTCTTTATATTAAATTACCTACAACCAATAATGGAGACCATGGGATTTAATTTCATATTAATTCCCTCTCCCACTTAGATTTTTTTTTATTAAAATTGAGGAATTTTAAAATTAAATGGGGCCCTATGTTGTTATAATTATGTCTAATCATGCATTCAAAATACACACATAATTTTAGCAACATATAACATTTAATTAAAGCAATAAATAAATTTTATGTCCATGTCGTCCTAATTAAGTTAAACATGCAATTTTAAAAGAATTACACACATAATTAGCGACACACATAATCAATAAATTAAAGCAATAATTAAAATTTAATGAAAAAAATTAAAATAAATTTTCCACTATTATGGCCCTTGAAAAAAAATACAGCTCTAAAAAAAATCTGCCCCAAGCGCGCCCCGACGCCCCCAGCAGCCCCAGCAGGCCCCGCTACCGCAGCAGCCCCAGCAGCCCCAGCAGTCCCAGCTGCCGCAGCAGCCCCTTGTAATCGCACAGCGGAACAAAAAACTACCGGAATTGATTTCCGATCGCACATAACTTGTTACAAAATACCCGGAACAATTACAAAAAAAATAGATCTAATACAAAACTAATTTGGTAAAATCTATTCTAACACGATCAACCCTCGTGTAAATTACAACCAAGATTAAACCACGTGGAAACCAAAACAAAAATTAACCACGATTAAACCACGTGGGATCCAAACACATAATTAAAATATACATGGACATAATAGTGGATTAACAACCTGCATTGTTAGGTCCCAATATGTTTGTAGAAGGGGGGGTTGAATACAAACTATACCGTTTAATCGAATAAATTGCGGAATAAAAATTGAAACAAAATTCAAGTTAAATAAAACTTTTATTAAACTTGAAATGTATTACAACAACGGTATCTGTTACAAGGAATTAATCTCAAATTAATTATCACAAATTTAGAATAAATTCGACAGGAACTTTTCTATTTTTGCAATAATTAGAATCAAATGCTAAAAGCGATTTGAGATTAAGTTCTAGGGATTTTGATCCGCTAGATAGTTACACAAGAACAAGAAAAGTATTTCTAGTGGATTGGATTTAACAATAAATACTAGAAATAAATGATCTGTGTAGATTGCAATAATTTCTCTGCAGGTTCTCTTGTTCTGTGTTTTGCTGTTGAATATTCAATGCTGTGTTCTGCTGAAAATGATCTGCTTTCAGTTGTTTAAGTAAACAAAACAATCATGTTGAATCAGCAAGACTTTCGGCAAGACAATCAAATGAACTGGCATGACAATCCATTTGAACTGGTAGGACTTTCGGTGAGACTATCCTTTTGAACTAGCAAGACAATCCCAATAGCTAGCAAGACAATCAGAATGAACTAGCAAGACTTTCGGTATGACTATCAATTGTCATACCGATTGTCATAGTAGTTCAAATCATATTATCTTACTGAATTATTAATAGATTTTAATCTAATAAAAATTCTGAAAATCCTTAATATTAATTCTGAATTAATTAATCAATTAATTCAATTAATCAATAAATTAATCTTTGCAGATATAATTTATTTCCTTAATTAAATTATATGAATTAATTAATTAATAGAGAATTAATACTAATCTTGAGCAGTAGCCATTCTTCTGAAAATCTTCTGAAAATCACTGTCAATTATGAATCAATTCCACCACTTCAATGTTGACACTCGATGTACTGTCTGGTTCATGAGTGACTAACTTCCGTGAGGTTTCTTCAAGCCTTGACCTTGATACTCTTGATTTTCTTCAGACTAAATCCTTGTAATTAATTGATACCCTGACGAGATCTCTGTCACTTGATTAAATCCACAATCTTGATTTATATCACTGAGGCTTGATCAATTTCTTGAGCTTCTTCCAGTGAATTAAGTTATCAAGTCTGTAGATGAACAATATTTCTTAACCATTTGACAGATGTTACTTTGTGAGATCTCTCCGACGATAGATCCACTATTTATTATTACATTCTTATTTGAGTTGAGTTAAATCCTCGAATAAACAAATAGGCTTAACATATGCCTTTCAATCTCCCCCTATTTGTTTGTTAGATAATAACAACAAATACCTAGAGGATAACTCAACTAACAAATAAGAAAAAGATATAAACAATAATGCCAACTAAATAGCAGAAAAGTTCTGGATTATATTTAACATTTTCCAGATTCCAAAAGAAATTTACAAGTGAATACAAGATAGATGTTCCTCTAGCCTGAACATTTAACTACATTAGTCTATCTTAATTCATAAAACTCTAATCATATTACATTGAGTTTTGAGCTAATTGACTTCAGTTGTCTTCTCTTCTGACTTCACCTTCTTCTAAATCTTGAAGCAACTCCTTGTCAAAGACACGATCCTTTTCTAAAGTGAAGCTTGCTGGTCTGACTGGTTGAACTCCAACTGAATTCAGCTTATTCTTGAACTGATTGTACCTTTTGATATTCTTTTCACAATAAGCTTGAATCAAATCAGCAGCTTGAGTCTTCAACATGGATGAGTATCCAGCAGTTCTTAAATGATGTTCCATCCAGACCAGATGCTTAGCTGAGTAGTCTTTAAGAGATTGTATATCTAGCTGACAGATTTGAAGACAATCAGACTTAAAGAATCTCACCTGATGAGGATTGTTGACCACTTGAGGACTAGCCCTACTGGCAAACTCTTTAAGCCTTTCTCGAAGAACTTCATTCAATTCTGAGCTTCTTTTTACTTTGTTGAGAAGAACCCAAATCTCTGACAAAGAACGATTCTCAAACAGATGAAGTGACACCTTGAAAGATCCTTCACTTTGACAATATACAAAAATGCTCATCTCATTTAGAGATCTGTCAAAAGCAGCTGTGATCCTTGAGACTTCAGTCTTGATAGCATTCATGTACATGTCATTGTTAGGATTTGAGATTTCCAGCTTGTCAAGAAGATGTAGGAACTACCTATCATTGTTAGTGCTCAGCTGAGGCATATCAAGTACTTTCCTAGCCTCATACCATTTTTCACCAATCTTCAGTCTTACATCTCTTCTCCTTTGTTTGGCTTTAATGTCATGAAGACGTTGCTTTTCAAGAGTTTCTGTTCGTTCAATGCTTTTTCTCATGTCAATGATCTGGGATACCTTTTTGAGTTCAGCTTATTTTCTTTTCAAGTCTGATTGCTGTTGCTGAAACTCTTTCTCAAAGATAGGATCCACTGTAGCTTCCTCTTCCCATTCTCCAAAATCACTTTCCTCTTCAGCTTCATATAAACCATCTTTATCTTCCAAGACTGGTTCAGTGGGAATGTCAAAAATATCAAAGTCATCCTGTTCTCCACTGTAGTAGACATCATCAGCCTTTCCTTTGTCTCCAGCAGAGGTATCTTTTTCTTTTCCCTTTCCACTACTCCCTTTCTTCTCCCCCTTAGTTGAGGGATCCTCTACTGACTTTCCATTAGAACCTCCATGACCTCCATCACCTCCAGAGCCTGAGCCTCCACCAGACGGCCCTTCAAAGTAAGTTCTTTGTTCTTCATTAGGGCACTGAGAATTCTTGATCATGAAATACAAGTGTTTCATCCCTTCATTAAGATGTTCCATGCTCGTTTCTATCTTTAGAAATCTGGAGGAGTCCAGTGAATGATTCATTTCAACCAGGTCTTCAAAAGAAGTCATTCTTGTATGTAGAGAGCAGAAGTTAGAAATGTCATCAGCTGATAAAGTTGGAGTTTCCTGAATATAATTGAGCTTTGGTATGATAGTGGTCTTGAGATCTGAGATATCATTCCTGATGAGTGCCAGCTGATTGTTGACAGAGGTGGAAGAAGAAGACCGTTCAACCACTTGTGCTTTGAATGATTTAGCTTCAGCTTGGCTTTTAGCAAGTTCTTCTTTTAAAGCATCAATTTGAGCTAACAGGTTTTCAGTGTCTTTGTCTGTGTGTGCTCTCACCTGAATTTCACTCGTGTTTGGTTCACTCACCTCACGTGCTTGTGTTTCTCTCAATATAATTGCTCGTGAGGAGTCTTCCTTTTGCTGTTCTTCTGTACCTGCAATTAAAATCACCCTAGCCTCTTCAAGAGAGGTCAGTGGTGGTGCAATGGGAATTCGCGAGTCCTGATCCTCAGTCAAACCTATCATTTCATGTGAAATAGATGTCTGAATTGCTTCAGGGATAGATTGACCGAGTTGCCCTCCACTTTCTCCAGATAAATCTGCGAGTGGAGAATCTCGTGAGGGAGCCAGAGGTGTTGGATCTGGGAGGGGAGAAAATGACTCTATTAAAGATGGCTGAGAGTCAGATTTTCCCTCAGAAGCATGTGACTGCTCTTCTGCCGTAACTATGGCAGGCACTGTAACAGACTCTATGTGCACTCCTCGCTCCGTGTCCTGAGTATCATCTACGAGTATGTATGGTTCCATTGTGAGTAATGGAATTGTGCTTGACTCAGTACAAGATGCCATGGCCCTATGGCGAATTTTAATAGATTTATCCTGTTGAGAGGATGTTTCTAGTAACTGTTCAGTGGCCATTTCAAAGTCCATGTCCTGTTGGGAGGACAAGGATGGGCTTTCAGATGCCTCAGTAAATGTTCTTCTTTTCTTCGGAGGAGGCAGAGCTGAGGGTTCATTCACATCCACCAATACACTACTTCCTATTAACCTTCTGGGTAACATTTTAGACAGTGGGGGAAAGGTTGAGATAGGTTGTGACTCTGTGTTTGGCTCTATGACCTTGGATTGAAGCTGTGGTTCTACAACTTCATGGTCAGTCCTATCAACCACTGGGGGTCTTTCAACAGAAGTAGGAATGGAGTGAGAGTGAGGAATTACTACCTGTAATGGAAGAGCATCTGATGTTGGAGGAGCCTGGGTGGCTTGAACCACTGGAGGTTGAGCTTGCTGTTCATGACCGGGAAGATTGAAAATAGGTAAGGGAATATAAGTGGCCATGAAAGCAGATACAAGTACTGGAACTTGCATGAATTTGAAGGTTGTGTCTTGGCGGGTGTAAATCTTTTTGCTTACAGGAGGGGTTCGGTTACTGCGGAGTTAGCAAAAAGGGCTTTGTGCTCAGGTGTGAGAAGATGATCTGCTATAAGCATGAGAAAACGAGCATAGTAACACGAGACCCTACGATTTGTAGAATGATCACGTAAAGCAGTAGTGAGACGTCTCAAGAGAATGGGTAAAAGTAGTTTGCCAAAATTGATCCTTTGATTGAAAATAACCGCAAGACCAATATACTGCAGAGTGGAAGTGATGTTGTGAAAGTTGGATTTAGTGCAGTTGGCAAACACTTTAGAAAGAGTATCGAAGAAAATGTCCCATTCAGACACCAAATTGGATTTTGAAAGTTTGGTTAAATTGATCACCCCCTGATAGTGAATAACATGGAAAAAGTTTGAAATATCATTTTCAGAGGGCAAATTACAGAAATTGTCCATAGGAAAATTTAAAGCTTGATTGCCGACTGTTTCATCAACCACATACTATGTGTTTGCCACGGTGAATGAAAACGATTTAAAATCATCGGCCACAGTAGAGGTTGTGTAAATCAGTCTTATCAGATCAACATTTAAAATCACATTTGATTTAATAGCAGAGCTAACAATCGAATGGTCATTTAAAAATCTAATCCATGGCTTAAATTTTTCTACATCACATTTATCTGGATTAAAATAACCAACAAGATTATGCGAAACAATTTGGAAATTGAGAGCCATTTAAAAATAATAATAAGACACACACTTTCAGAATTTTAAGAATAATATTAAGAAAATTCGAATTAATTAAATTAACTTAATAATTCGAATTAAATAAATTATAATCGAAAAATTTAGAAAGTAATGTATCTCGTTAAAATTCTTAATTCGCAATAACAGATCTGAAAAACTCACAATACACAAAACCAAATTGAAATACCAAAAACACAAGACACAATAACAATCAGATTGTTTTGGGGAAGAAAAAAAAATGATTGATAGAAATATCTGAAATAAAAAAATTGGGCAGCACTTCACTCCTGTATGTATACAAGTGTATGTATATATCAGAAGAGTGTGCTGAGTAAAAACTCGAGCAAGAGGAACAATGGTGACTGCTGATTTGATCGAACAGAGGAGAGAGAGAGAGAGAGAGAGAGAGAGAGAGAGAGACTGTTGAAATTTGAAAAACAAATTGAACTGAACTGATGAAAATAAAAAAAAACAGACACAAAAACGATTAAGTAGTATAACTGGTATGACAATCCGGGATTGTCATACCGATTGTCATACCAGCTTAAAGACAGAAAAACCTAAAAGAAATAAAATTAATAAACACTAAATATATATAACTGGTATGACAATCTGATAGTCATACCGATTGTCATACCAGTATAAAATAAAAGAAATATATATATATATATATATAAGGTTTATAAATGGCAAGACAATTGATAGTCATACCGATTGTCTTGCCAGTATAAAACTATACTGATAACCAAAATAAAATAATTATATATTGAAATGACTTTCAGCAAGACAATTTCAATTGTCTTGCCGATTGTCATTTTGGAAATAAAACAATTATAAACAGAATTAGTATGTTCATATTTATATATATATGTACTGAAAAGATTTTCAGCAAGATAATTTTAATTGTCTTGCCGATTGTCATTCCAGTAGAAAGACAATTATATACTTACAGAAAATATTTATAAAAACAAAGACAATATTTCAGAATTAATTATTTTTATTCTAAAAATAGATTTCTGTTGAATTTTAGCAAATAAAATTCATAGAAAAATATTTTTAGAGAAAATAAAATATTCTGAGATATTTGAAATTAACAAGTAGAGTAAATAAAACAGATAAGATAATATAAATTTCATAGAAATAAGCAGGAAATATTGGAAAAAGATAAAATAAATTTGCAAATGAATTTTTCATTTATGAAAAATTCATTTGTAAATTCACTCAAGAACAGATTTCAGATATTCAAAAGTTTAATCACTAAAGCTATTCAACATGCCCAATTTACCAACTAATTTGGTAAACGTGGATTCATCAAGAGGTTTAGTGAAAATATCTGCTATTTGTTCTTCTGTTGGAACAAAAAATAGTTCAACAGTACCATTCATGACGTGCTCTCTAATAAAATGATACCTGATGTCAATGTGCTTTGTCCTCGAGTGCTGCACAGGGTTGTTGGTGATGGCTATTGCACTTGTATTGTCACATAAAATAGGAATTTTGTTCAATACAGAGCCATAGTCTCGTAGCTGGTTCCTAATCCACAAGATCTGAGCACAGCAGCTTCCAGCAGCAATATATTCAGCCTCGGCCATTAAGTTGGAAACTGTTTGCTGTTTCTTGCTATACCATGAGACTAGTCTGCTACCTAGGAATTGACAACTCCCTGAGGTGCTTTTCCTATCAACAACACTTCCTGCATAATCTAAATCTGTATATCCAACAAGGTTAAAACCAGATTCTTTAGGGTACCAAATACCTAGATTTGGTGTTCCCTTAAGATATCTTAAGATTCGTTTAACATCAACGAGATGAATATCTCTAGGATCTGCTTGGAACCTTGCACATAAGCATGTAGCATACATAATATCTGGTCTACTTGCAGTAAGATAGAGTAACGAGCCAATCATACCTCTGTAGCTTGTAACATCTACCTTAATGGAGTTTTCACATGGTCCAAGCTTGACAGCTGTAGTTGATGGAGTCCTTGCTGATGCGGAATCCTCTAGATTATACTTTTTGAGGAGTTCCTTGAGATACTTGGATTGACAAATAAATGTTCCATCTAACCTTTGATTTACTTGTAATCCAAGAAAGAACTTCAGCTCTCCCATCATGCTCATTTCAAACTTTCTGTGCATTAACTTAGCAAATCTCTTACAGAGATTATCATTAGTAGACCCAAATATTATATCATCCACATAGACTTGGACTAATATAGTATCATTCTTATGTTTTTTAGAAAAGAGAGTTTTGTCTATGACACCTCTAATAAAGCTATTTTCAATAAGAAATTCAGAGAGAGTGTCATACCATTTTCTCGGAGACTGTTTGAGCCCATAGATAGACTTGAACAGAAAGTAGACAAAATCCAAATGATCTGGATCTTCAAAACCAGGAGGTTGCTCTACATATACCTCTTCATCCAGCTTTCCATTCAGAAAGGCACTCTTGACATCCATTTGATAAACTTTAACGTTAGAGAATGCTGCAAATGCCAAAAATATCCTGATGGCCTCTAGTCTAGCCACTGGAGCATAGGTTTCATCATAGTCAATGCCTTCAGCTTGAGAATACCTTTTAGCTACCAGTCTTGCTTTGTTTCTTATATCCACACCATCTTCATCTAGTTTATTCCTGAATACCCACCTAGTACCAACAGCTTTCTTGTGTGTAGGTCTAGGTACCAATTTCCAGACTTGTTGATGTTCAAACTGATTGAGTTCATCTTGCATAGCAATCACCCAATCTGGATCAGTCAGTGCTTCCTCAATCTTCTTAGGTTCCATCTCAGAAAGAAATCCTGAGAACAGACACTCATTTTGAGTAGCACGTCTAGTTCTGACTCCAACATCTGGATCACCAATAATCAACTCAAAAGGATGAACTTTATTCCAGACAGTCTGTCTTGGAAGATTTGATCTTGATGATTCGCCTTGAAATTCATTGGGATGTTGTGTCCTACTAGATGATCCTTCAGCATCTCCCCTTGAGTTGTTGCCATGTTGACTTGAAGATTCTCCGTCAGTAGCAGTGGTATCTCCATTGTTGCCAAAGTTTCCATCACTATTACCTTGAGTATCATCATGATTAACAGGTTCTTCACCAGCAACAACCTCAGGTTTTTGACCATGTTCTGATTCTGAATCTGACATATCATCAAACTTCAGTTTCTCAGAAGGATCTTCAGTTTGGATACTAGGGAGTTTAGTGTCATCAAATGTAACATTGACACTTTCAGTTACTTTGTGTTGATCAATGATATACACTCTGTATGATCTTCTTCCATATCCAACAAAAATACCCTCATATGCCTTTGCCTCGAATTTACCATGACGATCATCTCCATCCTTGAGCACGAAGCATCTGGCACCAAATACATGAAAGTATTTGATAGAAGGTTTCTGTTCATTCAAAATCTCATAAGGAGTTTTCATGAAGTCTTTGTTGATTAGAGTTCGATTCTGAGTATAACATGCAGTATTGACAGCTTCAGCCCAAAAGTACATTGGAAGACCTGATTCACTTAACATCGTTCTTGTAGCTTCAATCAATGTACGATTCTTCCTTTCTACCACTCCATTTTGCTGAGGGGTTCTAGGAGCTGAAAATTGTCTGGTAATCCCTTTATCTGTACAGAATCCATTGAGAAGTGAATTCTTGAATTCTGTTCCATTATCTGACCTTATTGCTCTAACAGGGACATTATAATCTAACTCAATCATCTTGATATGATCAATCACAACTTGTGGTGTTTCATCCTTAGAGTGAAGAAATAAAACCCACGTATACTTGGAATAGTCATCAACTATCACAAGACAGTAACACTTCTTTGACATCGAAAGGACATTAACTGGTCCAAATAAATCCATGTGCAATAATTGCAGAACACCAGTTATGGAAGATGTGTCAGTGCCTCTATGACTTGCTTTCTTTGACTTTCCTTTCTGGCAAGCCTCACATAGTCCTTCTGGGGAGAATTCCAGCTGAGGCAGACCTCTGACCAATTCTCTTTTGATAAGAGAATTCATTGTTTTGAAATTGAGATGAGAAAGTCTCTTGTGCCATAGCCAACTCTCATCTGACGATGCCTTTGCATAGAAACAATTGACTTCAGGATTGCTTCCAGAGTTCATGTCAGCTACGAACAGATTTCCTTTCCGGATTCCCATCAAAGAGGGTTTTTCACTTTTCTTGTGCAGAATCTGACACTTCAGCTTGTTGAATAAAACATTGTAGCCGTTGTCACAGAACTGACTAATGCTAAGCAGATTGTGTTAAAGTCCTTGCACAACATACACATTTTCAATGATAACATTTCCAGCTAGCAAACAGCCATATCCCTCCGTTAAACCTTTGCTGTTATCTCCAAAGGTAACCACTGGGTCAGCTTTCTCAACCACATTTGATAGCAGGGCTCTATCTCCGGTCATATGTCTTGACGATCCGCTGTCAAGAATCCACACTACCGGTTGTACCTATTTAATGCCCTGCAATACAAATGGATTAGACCTTCTTCGGAACCCAAGCTTGGCTGGGTCCGGCATACTTGTAAAATTGGCCTTTATCAGGCAAAACAACATTCTTAATTTTAATATTCTCAACTTTCTCAATGACTGGACATTTGACCTTGTGAACAGCCTTGACAAATTTCTGTTTAGGCTTAGGCACAAATGTCTCCTTTCTAGCTTTAGGAGGACTAGCAGTCTTAGACCTATCATGCTTTCTATTATTCACATGCTGACGAGGAGTAGTCTTATCATTAGAAACATGCTTATCATTAAAATAAGCATACATCAGATTAAAAGCACAAGACATACAATCAGGAACACCACATGCTTTATGAGAGGGATTAATAATAGGCAACTTATGAATGGTATAGATGGCATTTGTGTTATCCAACTCATGTGTGTCTGACTTAGTCTCAGTTGCTTTCACAACCTTGACTGGAACTTTTGACACACTTGACTTGGAGACAGCTTTCTCATTAGCATTATCTTCAGCATGGATTTCTTCTTGAATAATAAATGAGGTCTCATTAAATGGTTCAACAATTGATTCTTTATAGAGGGGTTCATCAACACCCTTAAGCACATGTGGTACTTCCCTGCCTTTAGCACAGACATGAGGAGGGGAGTTTATGCCTAATTTTCCAATAGCAGCATTGTAATCATAACCTATTCCAGATGTTTGATTAACAGCTTGCTTATTGTAAAACTCTTTGGACTTCGAACAAGAATTAAAGTAAGCTTTAACCTTAGCCTCAAGACTGGTGATCTTGTCTTTGAGAATAGTTTCAAGTTGTCTATAACAGTCAACTCTATTCTCTAGAAAAGATACTTGTTCTTTTAATTTATCTTGATTAATGTGCACAAGTCTTAATTCATTGACCTCTTTCTCAAGGTCTTTGATTTGTTGATTGAACAATTCATTATCACGACGAGCACAATCTAAGAAACCTCCTAGATGATAAACTAATTCAGCATCAGTAAATTTTACCTCTTTTCTTGATGATGAGGTGTTTGCATCACTAGCCATGAGAGCAAGATTCCCAACTTCTTCATCTTCACTGTCAGTATCATCCTAGCTTCTTCCCTTTGCCAGGTAAGCCCTTTCAGATTTACTCTTCTAATTAGAATCGTAAGAGTTCTTCCTAACTTGTTTTGGCTTCCTGCATTCTGTGGCAAAGTATCCCAACTCATTACAGTTGAAGCATCGAATGGTGCTTCGATCAACCATCCCTGTTTTATACCCACCACTGCTGGTGTTAGAGGATGAAGATCCACCTTTCTAGAATCTGTTGTAGTTGGACTTGTACTTAAACTTGGGATTCCTTTTGAATCTGACATTTGAGAATCTCTTGACAATTAGGGCCATTGACTCATCCTCCAATTGCTCCAGTTCTTCCAAGGAATAAAAATCATCTCCTGATTCATTTGTAGTAGGAGGATCAAATTCTGCTACTATCACATTTTCTTCAACCTTGGAAGACTGTACCATTCTTTCTGACTGTTGAGATTGTTGATGTTGTTGATCTTCAGCTACTAGAGCAGTAGACGTGCTGACCACTCTTCTTTTCCCGTAAACTTCCTTCTGCTGAATCTGCTCCAACTCATAAGTCTTTAACACACCATAAAGCCTTTCCAAAGAAATCTCACTTAGATCTCTTGCTTCTCTTATGGCAGTAATTCTATGTTCGAGATGAGTTGACAGTGTTAAAAGGAACTTTTTGTTGACCTCCCTGATGGAATAGTATTTACCATTAATGTTCAGGTTGTTGATCAATGCATTGTACCTCTCAAACACTTCAGTGATTCCTTCTCCTGGATTGGATTTAAAGTATTCATACTCAGAGGTTAGGATTTCTAACTTGTTCTCCCTAATTTCCTCTGTGCCTTTATTAATAACCTCAATAGTTTCCCAGATATGTTTGGAATCTTTACAATTCATCACATGTCTATTCATCAAGGGATCAAGGGAATCTACTAAAATTAATTGAAGGCTAGCATCCAGGGAGGCTTCTTCTTTTTCAGCAGGAGAAAAATCCTCAGGATCTTTCACATAAGTTCTTGCTTTGGTAATCACCACATCATTTTCTATTACCTCTGGTTCAATAACCATCGGAATTTTAGGACCCTTCTTTAACACTTCCAGGTATTGGAATTTGCAACTTGTAAAAACAATAGCATCTTCTTCTTCCACATAACATAATTTTCTTTATCGAATAGTGGAATTTAAACGGTTCCAACTTTTTGTGTAGTCATTATGAATTTTTGAGTGAATAAAAAAGTCAAGGAGTGAAAGAAACACAAAAGTTTAGGATCTTGATTTGTATGTTAATCAGAAGGCTCTGATACCAATTGTTAGGTCCCAATATGTTTGTAGAAGGGGGGTTGAATACAAACTATACCGTTTAATCGAATAAAATGTGGAATAAAAATTGAAACAAAATTCAAGTTAAATAAAACTTTTATTAAACTTGAAATGTGTTACAACAACGGTATCTGTTACAAGGAATTAATCTCAAATTAATTATCACAAATTTAGAATAAATTCGACATGAACTTTTTCTATTTTTGCAATAATTAGAATCAAATGCTAAAAGCGATTTGAGATTAAGTTCTAGGGATTTTGATCCGCTAGATAGTTACAGAAGAACAAGAAAAGTATTTCTAGTGGATTGGATTTAACAATAAATACTAGAAATAAATTATCTGTGTAGATTGCAATAATTTCTCTGCAGGTTCTCTTGTTCTGTGTTTTGCTGTTGAATATTCAATGCTGTGTTCTGCTGAAAATGATCTGCTTTCAGTTGTTTAAGTAAACAAAACAATCCTGTTGAATCAGCAAGACTTTCGGCAAGACAATCAAATGAACTGGCATGACAATCCATTTGAACTGGTAGGACTTTCGGTGAGACTATCCTTTTGAACTAGCAAGACAATCCCAATAGCTAGCAAGACAATTAGAATGAACTAGCAAGACTTTCGGTATGACTATCAATTGTCATACCGATTGTCATAGTAGTTCAAATCATATTGTCTTACTGAATTATTAATAGATTTTAATCTAATAAAAATTCTGAAAATCCTTAATATTAATTCTGAATTAATTAATCAATTAATTCAATTAATCAATAAATTAATCTTTGCAGATATAATTTATTTTCTTAATTAAATTATATGACTTAATTAATTAATAGAGAATTAATATTAATCTTGAGCAGCAACCATTCTTCTGAAAATCTTCTGAAAATCACTGTCAATTATGAATCAATTCCACCACTTCAATGTTGACACTCGATGTACTGTCTGGTTCATGAGTGACTAACTTCCGTGACGTTTCTTCAAGCCTTGACCTTGATACTCTTGATTTTCTTCAGACTAAATCCTTGTAATTAATTGATACCCTGACGAGATCTCTGTCACTTGTTTAAATCCACAATCTTGATTTATATCACTGAGGCTTGATCAATTTCTTGAGCTTCTTCCAGTGAATTAAGTCATCAAGTCTGTAGATGAACAATGTTTCTTAACCCTTTGATAGATGTTACTTTGTGAGATCTCTCCGACGATAGATCCACTATTTACTTATTACATTCTTATTTGAGTTGAGTTAAATCCTCGAATAAACAAATAGGCTTAATATATGCCTTTCATGCATCAAAACCAATACAAGTAAAACACTATATACACGCATATATAATTACGACATGGACATTATATCATAAAACATAGAACCCATTACCAGGCTCTTGATACCAATTGTTGGGAACCACGGACTTAGGGTGTTACTACGTTTTACGATAAAGATTACGAAACGAGGATTATCTTGTTAATGGTTGATTCCACGCTCTTCTATTGTATTCCCAAATCCCCTTGAGCGAATGTGGCCTCCATCTTCTCAAGTTATCCTCTCTTCTTGCTCCTTGGTGGCTACAATATGTTTTCACACAATTGCCAAGCAAGAAGAGAATAAGAATATATATAGGCTACAATAGGGACCATGGATAATTAGGTTGGGCCTTCTAATTACATCTTGAGCCTAGCCCAATGTAATTAAATATTAATTCAATCCACTAAAGAATTAATATTTGCACTACCTTTCCTAATACCGTAATTTAATTAATTCGGTTCCAATATTATTTGCTTATTAAATTCCCCATGTTTAAAATATCATATGTCCATTAATTAAATAAATTACTGATAATTTATTTAATTAATATCTTTTATCCTTGATCATCCACTCAACCTTTATTTAATTATGCCAGAATAAATTCCACCTACAGGGTTTCACATAATTAAATCTTTTTGAGCTTTCAAGGGGACATCATTAACCCGAATATTATCAGGACATGAATTCCTTCAATAAATAATATCCACCATGTATATAATTCCATCACCCAAAATATAATGATATAATTCAAAAGAATTATTTCATATATAAATCAAAGCATGTAAATAATATACACGTGTCAATTACTATTTCCGGATTAAGAACCTAAGCATTAATAATAACATAGAATCTTAGTTCTCCTTCTTAATCAGTATTAAGGGAACAATTCTAAATTTGATCCTGTTCAATATACACAAAGTATACTAGTATTATTTATTAGTCAATATAAACTAATCTAAATAATACTACAGCCATACCAGTGGATTGTCCAACACCACCTGTGCTGTGAACCTTATTATATTATATAACCGTATTTAACAATCTAATATTCTGTATCCCATTTGATACTAGATTGTTTATAATATATAATATTAGACAACTTGTAAACATTCATATGATTCTCAAATAAACTGGCCAGAAATAAATGTACATACTTCAAATAAATATTTTCAGTATACACTAACAGGTTAGTCATTTGGAGTTGAGGTGGATGGTAGATTTTCAATAGATTCACATGTGACAGAAGTCAGAATTTGACTCACAGGTTGAATTGTGGTTGCGACAGTTTGTTGTTCTCTACTTGTGATGGGAGCCTCCATTGGAATTGGAGGGGAGTTAACTAGGTTACTGTCATGTACTCTAGCCTCAAACCCTTGTGTTTCTTTCAAAACACTATCACTTGAATGTTATGTACTTGCCTCCCCCATAGCATGATCATTGGCAATTGAACTCCTAGCTTCAATTGTGAGTGCAATCTCAGCTAGGGTTTTGAGGGGAGTTGTTCCTCAAACGGGAACCTCCAATTTAATTGGAGATGATTTAGATAGCTCCTTCTCAGGAGTACTAGACTCAAACCTTACAACCTGTGAAGGTTGATTTGCACATGAAGGTGCATTGGAAACTACCACATGGTCTTCAGTAAAAACTGATGAAAGCCCTGTGTTTTGGTGGTGTCATCAAGGTCTATCCCAGCATGTAGCCTCTCACCAACTAAATTTGGTTCCTGGGTGGTGAACATAGTTTCTAGAACCCTGTCACTTGATGTTGGCAACTCTTGAGAATCAAATTCAAGAGTTTGATTAAATGAAGAAGAAATTTGAGATATTAGATGTTGAATATCAGAATTAAGTTTTGGCAGCTCCCCCTGAGTAGATGAGGGATCTTTAAGAAATGTGCTCTCTGTGTGTGTACCATCCTTTTTTCTCCTTTCATACATTTAGATTTGTTCAATTGTTTGTGCAGACTCTTTACAAGGTGCATTTGGGTGGATGCTTTGTTCAATAGAGACACCCTTTTGGGAGGATGCCTCTAGAGTCTATTTTAATCCCTGTTTTACAACTACATCCTTTTGGGAGGATGCAGAGGTGGCTTGAGTTGTCAGCTCAGTTTGTTTCTCCGTCTTTATTTTCTTGGCCAAGGGTGACTCTAGTTCTGTATGGTCCTCACCATTATCATTAATTACAACTAAGGGTACCTGCTTTCTCTTCTTTTTACTCACTTCACCATATTGAGATGATGAAGTGGTTGGTTTCCTAGCTTCTAATGCTAAAGAAGAAAGGGTCTCAGCTTGGGAAGGCCCCTGTTGGTTGTCCCGTGTTTGTACTTCCACAGGGACATGAGCCATGGCTGTACTAGGTTCAACATTAGACCTCATGTCAGGCATATGGTAAGGGTAATTCTTGAATCTCTCCAACATAAATGGAGTGATTCTAAGACTTACAGGTACCTTATTTTTAGTAATAAGTGAACCAAATAACACTTTGGACACTTGCTTACAATTGCCTATTTGTGTTCAATCTATATTATTTAACATATGAATGGCATGCACTTTATGATTTAAAGCAGGCATTATAAATCTAGAAAAGAAAATTTCCTTACCTTTTGTAGCTAGGGGCATTGTTAGCCTGGTGCTCAGTTTTTCCAGGATCAATAGACCAACATTCACGTGTCTGTTGTGAGCTATGGAGAACACTAGCTTCTGGACCACACTTGATATGTTGTCATATCCTGTCTTTCTGCAAGTGAAAGCCCTTATGATAGAATCAAACAAGAAAGACCATTCCCTCCTTAGGTACTTCTTGTTCAGGCTAGCCAGGTTGATTCTTTCACTATAGTTGATGAAGTCCATGAACTCATCTAGCTCATCTTGTGTTGGAACCTCCACCAAATTTTCATTTGGAATGCCCAAAGCTTGAATCATATCTTGCTCATTAAACTCCACCTGTTGGCCTCCAATAGATCAGTTCACCACCATAGACACAGAGTTATCATGCACAACTTTCCTCACTACAGCTGTTGTCCAGAATTCATGCAGAACATATAAGTAAAGGATTGGGTTAGGAGTTAGAGCTCCTTCAAGATAAGATTCAGAAAAAAATTTAACAACCCCCTTGAAACTGTCAGGAGCTTGATTAACATCTGTGAAAGCGAGATAGTTGGTTCCATCCTTGGGGGTTGCAGCTTTAACATTGTTTATTGCCATTTTAGAGGAGTAAATTTGAGTGGGTAAGAAAAATTAGAGAGAACGAGTTTGAAACGCGAGAGAGCGGTTGAGAATTGAAAAAAATTAGGTCACTTAGAGATCTCGAATGCGTAAAGAGGTGTATGTCGAGATATCTGGGTATTTATAGTAAAAGGTAAATGACTTATCGAGAACTAAAAATGGACGTTTAGAATTTGCTTATCGAGAAGTCATATTTAGAGAATAGATACATATCGATATATCATTTTCCTGTCTCTTATCGAGAATTAGAAAATGACACTTATTGAGATGTCAGATAAATACCCAGTTTGTCCTGAATGGACTGAATTATTTCCAATTTTTATTTGAATAAATCAAAATAAAATCAGAATAAATTTTATCAAAAGTATTATTCTGAAATTAATTTATTAAATAAAATTATTTCAGTCTGAGTTAAAGATAAGTCTAAATTTTACTTGTAGAGAACTCAAAGTAGATTACTCGAGAACTCTATAATACTTATCGAGAACTCATAGAGTAACTTATCAAGATGTTCATTCGAGAAGTATAATAGTGACCTTATTCGAGAAGTCATAATAACTTATCAAGATGTCCACAAGAAGTCTAATAAATACTTATCGAGATGTCTTACTCGAGCAGTCCAAAACTGACTTATCGAGAACTACTTCGAGAAGTCTCAAGATGACTTATCGAGAAGTCATTTATACTTATCGAGAACTCAGTTCTCTATATACTTTTGTTGCTTTTGAGATCTGTCTTTTATTAACTTCATATATTGATAATATGAATTAACAAAGAGACGGTTTACTTATAATTTGAAAAATTCCAAGTTGACGATAGGTAAAATGAAAAATAAATATGCAGAAAAATCTGAAATATTTATAATTCATATTTCACTTAATTTCTAATTAAATCAAATTAACTTTGATTTACTAGAAATTAATCTGCTGCAAAACATTAGCTGAGTTCTTGCCTTTAGTATGCAAAATTAAGCATACCAATTTCACCTACAAAGTCTAGTGCTTACATAAATGGTACCATTTTTAACATGTTCTCTAATAAAATGGTACCTTACATCAATGTGCTTTGTTCTAGAATGATTAACTGGATTAGCCACAATAGATATAGCACTAGTATTGTCACACATAATTGGAATTTTGTGTAACACTAGGCCATAATCTATTAGCTGATTTCTAATTCAAAGCACTTGAGCACAACAACTTCCAGCAGCTATGTATTCAGCCTCAGTTGTGGAAGTTGACATAAATTGTTGTTTCTTGCTATACCAGGATACAAGTCTTTATTCAAGAAATTGACAGCTTCCACTAGTGCTCTTTTTATCAACCCTGCATCGAACAAAATCTGCATCTGTGTATCCAACAGCTTCAAAACCTGTTCCCTTAGGATACCATAATCCCAAGTTTGGAGTCCCCTTTAAGTATCTGAAAATTCCCTTCACAGCCATCAAATTTGATTCCTTTGGATTGGCTGATGAAGATTCCATCACTTTTTTGACTGATTTGAAGTCCAAGAAAGTAACTTAATTCCCCCATCATACTCATTTCATATTCACTCTGCATAAGCCTGTAGAATCTTTGGAAAACTTTTTTATTTGTAGAACCAAAGATGATATCATCCACATAGATCTGAACTAGGATCATATCATCACCATGCTTCTTGTAGAAGAAAGTCTTGTCTATAGTGCCTCTAGTAAAACCATGTTTAAGTAAGAATTCTGACAATGTATCATACCAAGCTCTAGGTGCCTGCTTTAGTCCATATAGAGCCTTGAGTAACTTGTACACAAAATTCGGAAATCATGGATCTTCAAAGCCAGGTGGCTGTTGAACATAAACTTCTTCTTCTAGCTCACCATTTAGGAAGGCACTCTTGACATCCATTTGATACGCTTTGAAATTTGAATGTGCAACAAATGCTAGAAAAATCCTTATTACTTCAAGTCTTGCAACTGGAGCAAAAGTTTCATCATAATCAATTCTTTTTTCCTGTGAGTACCCTTTTGCAACCAACCTTACCTTGTTTCTGGTAACTATACCATTTTCATCCATCTTGTTCCTGAACACCCATTTTGTTCCAATTATACTTATGTTCTTTGGTGCAGGAACTAACTCCCAAACATTATTTTTTTCCAACAGATTTAGTTCTTCCTGCATGGCAGATATCCAATCAGGATCTATTAGAGCTTCGTCAGTTTTCTTAGGCTCTACTTGAGATGGAAAGCATGTATGTAGGCACTCATTAGTAGTTTCACTTCTAGTTCTCACGCCAGCAGTTAGATCACCAATAATTTCTTCTCTAGTGTGACTTCTATCCCACTTCCTTGTGTGAGTTTGTTGACTTGTGCCTTCATTATTTTCTTCATTATTGGTATGACTAGTAGATCTTTCTTTTGTTTCTCCCCTGAGTTCGTGCTATCAAATTTAGGTGTTTGAGATGAGCTTCCATTCCCATGATTTTCCTGTTCAGTAATCTAATCATTCAACATTTGTTATGCATTGACTTCATCTTCATCATGAGAATCACTATCAATGTTGAGGTTTTCAAATGCAAGGGCTTCAGCTTCATTATCATCAAGGCATTCCAAGCCCGGACACTTGTCATCATCAAAAGTCACATCTATGTTTTCCATGATCTTCTTTTGTTCAATTACATAGACCTTGTAGGAAGTTCTTTCCAATAAATATCCCAGAAAAATTGCTTCAAAAACCTTTGAGTCAAATTTTCCCACATATTCAGAGTTGTCTTTTAAAATGTAACACTTGCTTCCAAATACATGAAGATGCTTTACAGTAGGCTTTCTCTTAGAAATGATTGAGTAAGGTGATTTTCCATGAACCTTATTAATGAGATATCTTTTTTGAGTATAGCATGCAGTGATAACAGCTTCTTCCCAAAAACTTGTTCACAACTTAGCATCTTCCAAAATTGTCCTAACAGCTTCTACCAATGTTCTATTCTTTCTTTCAACTACCCCATTTTGTTGAGGTGTTCTAGCAGCTGAGAATTTTTGAAAAATGCCTTTGTTTTTGCAGAATTCACTCAATATTGCGTTCCTGAATTCTGTTCCATTATCACTTCTCAATCTCTTTACACAATTATGTTCTTCAGCCTATTTTTCTATCTTCTTGATGTGCTCAATTATGATGTGTGGAGTTTCATCTTTAGAGTGCATAAATTCTACCCAAGTGTATCTTGAAAAATCATCCACCATCACAAGTGCATATTTGTTTCTTAAAATTGATAAGGCATTTACTGGCCCAAACAAGTCCATGTGAATAAGTTGCAATGGTGCACTTATGGAATTCACAGTTTTTGAATTGTGACTTGATCTTTTCACTTTTCATCTCTGACATGCTTCACAAACTTCGGTTTGAGCAAACTCTAATTTTGGCATGTCTCTCACTAACTCTTTCTTGACCAAGGTGTTGATTGCCTTGATGTTCAGATGTGAGAGTTTCTTATTCCATAAGTTACTTTGCTCTATAGATGCCTTGGTGTAGAAGCAACAAATACCATCCTCATTTGTTGAGTCCAAGTCTGCAACACACAAGCTTCCTTTCCTTGCTCCTTTTAGAGCAACTTCATTGGTTTTCTTGCTGATGAAAATACATTCTTCTTTGTCAAATAAAACTTTAAAACCTTTGTCTGCAAACTGGCTGACACTGAGAATATTTACTTCAAGACCAGCTACCAATGCTACATCATCAATGACAACATTTCCAGAAATAATCTTACCATATCCCATTATGAATTCTTTATTGTTATCTCCAAAGGTCACCAAAGGGCCAGCCTTCTCCTCAAATTGTGATAGCAGGGCCTTATCACCTGTCATATGTCTGGAATATCCACTATCTATGATCCATATGACCTTCTTCATTTTTCCCTGCACACAATGAGTTTTAAGTATGTTTAGCAACCCAAGCAGTGTTGGGCACTTTCTTCTTGTTAACTGATTTAACAGAAGTATAATGAGTTGTTTCAGATAAAATAGAATTCATTGACCGTTGTGCATTTTTCCTTTCCGTTGTAGACCCAATTTTTGTTTCTTTGAGGTCTACTCTCAGCTTGTGGCAACTTTTCATTACTTTCAAGTTGCAAGGGATGCAATCAAACTTGTCATAGAATGAGTAGGGATCATTTACATCTGCTTCATTGTATCTGCAGGCTCCTTCAACTGGCTTGCTAACAACCTTTTTACAAAGGTGAGTTAGGTGATTCATAGAGCTACATTTGTCACATTTCTTTCTTGGAGCATCTGCAACATAAGCAAAATTGTTGGTTTTATTTATTCCAATCTTCCCATTTCTATTTTTCTTTTTCTTTCTTGCATCTTCAGTTTTTGTTTCCTTGACAGGTGTTTTGGAATCTTGGTTGTCCATGAGCTTCTCTTCAGCTTTAAAAGATTGAGTTGTTTCTGCATTTTTATTATCATTGTCTTCATCAGCAATCTCTTGCTTTATAATCAACTCTTTTTCACTGAAGTTTACTTCACATGCTTTGAACACAGGTGAAACAACCTTTTTCAGAATAACTGGAACATCATCATTTTCATTAGCTTTCCATTTTTCACCTACAACTTTATTCTTGTTGTTCAAGGTATCATAGTCAAGACCAATAATAATATTAGCACATGGCTTGTTCTTCTCGTGGTATTGTCCAACCAACTCAGATGCATTTCTGAAAGATTTTAACTTGACTTCATTCTTTTCCAGCTTCTCCCTTAGCACAGCTTCAATTTCACTTGCACACTTGAGCTTGTTCTTCAGATATGCATTTTCTTGTTTCACAGCTTCAAGCTCTACCAGCAACAACTCAGTTTCTTGTTTCTCATTTTTTAGTTTCTCATTTATCTTTGTCAGTCTACTAACCTCTTCATTAGCAGCAACCATACTTGTATGAATTTGAAACATTTTTGTGCTCCTCTTTTCTACAGTTTCCTTATATTTACTCACATTTAAATCAATAGTGGTAAGAGTTGGTACCTGTGATTTTGATGAGGATGAATCTCCTTGATTCAAGGCCATTAATGCATAATTTCCAACTTTCTCATCTTCATCATTGTCAGAATCATCCCAACTCTTTCCCTCTACAATATAGGCTTTGCTTTGCTGTTTTTTCAGAAGAGCTTCATACTTTGCTTCCAGTTCAAGATAAGCTTTGTCTTTCTTTGCTTTCTTGGGTTTCCTGCATTCTGTAGCAAAATGGCCTAGCTCATCACAGTTATAGCACCTTATCTTTGATTTGTCAACATATCCAGTTTTGTAACCATTCTTGTTATCAAATGTGTACTTCCCTTTTCCTTTCCAGCTGCTGTCTTTGTTGAATGATTGTCCTTTACGCTTGAAAAATCTTGGCTTATTTACTCTAATGTTAGAGAACTTTCTTGCCAGATAGGCCATTGACTGATCAAGCTCATCAAGTTCATCCAGGGTGTAGAACTCATCTTCTTCCAATTCCAGTATAACCTGTTCCTGTGAATCATTGTTTCTTTCCTCACTTGTTGAGGCAACTGGAGTCTGGGATCTTGGCTCATCATTAGAGGTCTGGATTTCATTGACAATTAGAGCACTTGAACCATCTACAACATGCATTTGATCTGTTCTTAATGATTTCCTTTGAATCATCTCGAATTTATATATTTTTAAAATTCCATAAAGAACTTCTAGAGTTATTCTGCTCAAGTCTCTCCCTTCTCTGATTGCTGAAATTTTCTGTTCCAAATGATCAGGGAGTGTAAGCAAAAACTTCAAGTTCACTTCTTCAGCTTTATAATATTTGTCATGCAGCTGCAAGTCATTTATCATCTTGTTAAACCTTTCAAACACATCAGTGATACTTTCTTTTGGCTTAGCCATGAAACCCTCATACTGTGAAATCAGTATCCTTCAGTGATTAGATCTAACTTCCTCAGTTCCTTCACAGAGTATTTCAATCTTTTACCAGATTTTCTTAGCAGTGTCACAGTTGTGACGACCTCAACCCCGGGGTCAGGAGTTAAAGTCATTAATCACAATAATAACAGTCATAATATAATCCACTTCAATGCTACAACATAAAAATGACCCCTTTACCAAGACCTTTTCCAGGTTTAAGTATGATTTAGGTTACAATTATTACAAACCAACTTACCACAAACATTCCTGATAATACTATCTTATTACAACAACGCAACAAACCATCTTTGGTATGACATAACTACCTCAGAGGAGCCTGACACGGGAGGAACTGGAGCTCCGCCCTGACTACCATAGAAGAATCTCCTAAGCATCTGTAATACATATATAAAAAATATTCTGCAAGGGTGAGCAATCAATTGCTCAGCAGTACTATATGAATAACAAGTAACGCAGTTTATGATAAAACAATTATAGGAACATCAATCATAACTCGTTTATAAAACAAGTAAAACATGTGTAAACTGGATATCAATAACTAGCATGCTCTAAAAAATATCTCATTAGTTGTGTTGTGTGAATACCAGAGTTCAATTTTAGCATGCTACTTTCATTTTCCAATCTTTCATTCTGTTATAGGAACCATAAAACCATTTATCCTGTTATAGGGACCCAAAATCATTTGTTCCGTTACGGGAACCTCAAAATCATTTATTTCGTTACGGGAACCTCAAAATCATTTGTTCCGTTACAGGAACCTTAAAATCATTTGTTCCGTTACGGGAACCTCAAAATCACGCTCAGATATGAATACATTGGATGATCCCTGGTGAGACAGCTGATCAGGCTATCTCCATAGGACGGATCCATCTGCCATCCCATGAAACTTGTTCCGTAACTCAGATGTAATAACCCCAAATTTTGGAAATTTTTGAAACCCTTATGAATAATGATTTTGCAGATTATGCTGAATGAGAAAACTTTTCATGCCATACTATGTAGGGGTTCTTTTATTGATCTTCTGGGATATTATTAGTACTCTATGTGGTATATAAGTGTATGTAAAGATCGTCAGAATCCAAATCCGAACACTTTGATTTTTCCCGGAAATCTACCAGATACAGAAAGAATTGAGTATAAGGTAACAGAATAAAAAGGATTTAAATTCAAGAATTTTAAGAGAGGATCATAAAAGGAATATAATGTATTGAGAAAGGTTAAGGAAACCCAAGTAATAAGATCCCGGGTATGATCCCTCAAACGATAAACGAGAATGAAAGTTAAGCGAACCGTATAACAGATCAGCGGTCATTAGGCAAGAAATTAGGAGTTAATCAAGGAGGTTAGGGATGATGATGTCATCAAACCAACAAGAAGAGGACAAGTGTGGGATGATGACATAAGGGGATGACATGAGCATGACAAAAAGTGAAGGAAGTGTTGGTTGATTCTAGACCACACAGAAATCACCATGGTTAAAAGAAATTAATCAAAACAAAATCAACCAACCAAGGCAAGCAAAACAAATCACAAAATACACAACTTGACTCCTTTTTTTTCTTCTTGAAGCTCTCGGCCCCTTTTCTTAAGAAATGGGAAGTCCAAGCTCCTCCACTTGCTATTTTACAAGGTAATTATCCTAGCTTCTCCTAGTTAAGTTACATACTTCCTAGAAATCTTAGCTTCAAAATCCTTTCCTAGCATTTCCTATAAATCATTCAAGAAGATGGTGAATAGTACTTTCTTGAAATTAATTTTTGTGTTCTTGATTTCTTTGAAAGAACAAGCTTGTAGGAGGTTAGATTAAGGCTTCCATGGGCATTCCAAGGATCTTTCATGGATTAAAAGCTTCAAGGAAGGTATAACTAATCATTATCTTAGCATTTAGTTGTTTGGTATAAATGATTATGATGATGGAATGAGAGATTAAGTGTAGTAGTTGTTTTGTCATGTTGAGATCTTAGTGGTTAAGTGCTTTTGTTGATTTTGGACTTAAAAAAGTAGCACTAGTTGTTCTTGATGATTCATGGTATGATTTGAGCTTTTTTTAAATGGTTTAAAGTTGTTGATGAGTGATATGGTCATATGGTTGTATTGGGATTGATTGGTGATAGTTTGGTGTTGAATTGGTTAGGTAAAATTTTGGGAAATCGCGTAAACATAGCCGTCGTAATGCCCGATTTACCGTAGACTGTTTTTGTTCTTAACATCAGAACCCTTGAACTCACTGTTAGGTTTTTACCATTGCCATGTTTAGATACTTCATGTTACGAGCTTCGTTTTGATATGTAGTTCGTTTGATTCCGATGTACGGTTTAGGAGAAACGACCGTTTTAAGTAACGGCGTTTCGCGACCGAACCATTACCCCTCGCCTTACTTTGAAACCTTGGTTAAGACCTTAAATGACTAATTGGGGTAAGAAACAATTATGTAGAGTGGAATAGGCAGTTGGTAAGGTACTCGCGAAAGAATCGCCTTAAAACCCTTAATGGTTAATTTATTAAAAATGGTGGAGCCGAGAGTACTCGAGCGACTTAAGTGAATCGTTAAGCGCGAAAGCGAACGTTAGGACTCTAAATGGTTAAAGTCTAGTTCTTAAGCGACCGGGGTTTAATTCCAACTTATGTTATTGTTCATACGTTATCAGACCCACTCTAAGCTTAAGTCCAATCCGGGAGCACTCAGGCAAGTTTTCTACCCGTTATACTGTTGTTGTGATGTATATGTGTATATGCATTATCTTGTGATAGATGCATGATTGTTATTAGCAAATTCTTGCGATATATTGGAGCATGTGATATGGTATATATGCATGTCTATTTCGTAATTTTGATATATATCTGTTGGTTCAAATGCTTATTAGCTGCATAATACCTATGCTAGAGCTAAGCAGTAGTTGCGTATACCCTTAGTATAGGGGACTCAAAAGTTGAACTTTTTCTAAAACCGGGAGGCGAGGCTCCCGAGTATAATATATATATATATATATGTATATATGAATAGTTTTCAAAACTATTAATCGAATAAGGTTTATTAGATAACTTTATATTATTTAATGAATATTATTTGAATATTCATTCGAGGACTTATGACTCTGTTTATTCTATTTAATGATTATTAATTGGATATTCATTTGAGGATGTATGACTTCGTTTATTTTATTTAATGAATATTATTTATAATATTCATTCGAGGTATTATGACTCCGCTTATTATTTAATAATATTCTTTATTTTATTAAAGAATAATGTTCGATAATCAAACTTATTTTCGATTATTCAAATAAAGATAGTACTTTCATATAAGTATATCTTTGGTTATTTAATATCCATTTCAAGTATGAGTTTTAAAATTTGTACTTCGAATATTTTTATAAGGATTATCTTTATGAGAATATTATTTAAATAATAATATTCAGATATCTCTAATATATCGGGACTGATTTATTTTAATAAATCAGCAGTACTCCAAACATTCTTAAAAATATTTTCGAGTCTTCAAAATGATTTCTAAAAGTTAGGGCGGATCCCAAAACTCATTCTTTTATATTTAAGATCCTCCTTTCAAAGGGGATTTAAATACTCGCTCAAAACCTGAAGGATCCGGCTCTGTGGTGTATATTATATTCACAACGAGGTTGTTATTTTGACAAATGAATTGATTACTTACCCAACGTTCGGGAAGTAAGCCCATCTAATTGAGTCGGCATAAGTGACAGGCCGGGGTATGGTCTATCAAAGTGTAAGTGGCTGGGTGGCAGTCCATCAACGCGTAAGAGGCCGGGTGGCGGTCCAACACAAGGTCCTTATGTGGCCAGGGTGATGACCGGTGGGGGATTCATCCATCTACTAGTAGAAAAGGTTACTTATTGGTATCTTTGCCTGATCAGCAAGATATCAGGTTTATGCCAAGGTTTTCTCCTTTCCAAAATTCATTGGATATTGCAACTCTGTTTATAATTTTCATAACAGAGGTTTTCAAGGAGTGTATGAAATATATATATATAGGTGTATATATATATCGGGACTTAATGAAGTATCTCGTAACTTCATTATTTATAATGATATTTCAAGGATTGAATCTATTCAAGTCTTATCTTGAAGTCTCATCTGGGTGATGAACTTTTGAAACTGATTATAACTTGAACGGTGGTAGTTCAAGTAGTATTCGGATATAAGTATATTGGAGTATCTTGTAACTTCATCTTTTAAACTTATATCTAGTAAATGATTATCTTGTGCATGTCAAAGATTTTCGGAAAAACGTTGAGACAAGGTTAGATATATGAGATCACCTTGCAACGATATTTTATACAGTTATAAACGGGAACTCTGTGTATATTATACATGTCAGAGGATTTCAAAGATTGTGAAAAGTATATATGTACATATATACTGAATATTTTGCGACTTGGTCGCGGTAAGATATCAAACTTGGTTCATTTCTTCTTGACCAAGACTTTCATGAGTACTATGAGAATGCTCATATATTGTAAATCATTATACATATTATTTTGGTGGGCTTATTGCTCACCCTTGCTTTCTTCTTTCATCACACAACATCAGCTAGACAAGATCAACAGGACCAAGCTTCCAATTCGCAAGCGGTTAGAAAATGTTCCGCAGTTTTCTGGAAGCGATGATGCCGCCGTAGCTGAGGTAGGAGCTACCAATAGGCTAGGTTTTCAACTATTGATGAACCAGATTTATGTATATTTATGAATTGTAATAATGGCAAAGAAATGTAAATTTATTCAGAAACCCTTTTAAGGTGTATTGGCATATAATTGTGGAATAAAATGACTTGTGATTATTTTTGAATATTCATCTCTGAGACTATAACTTGTGGTGTGTGTGTTTATGGTGGGGTCACGGTACAGAATAGTTGATTATTTATTAAGATTGAGTGTTATTAAGGGAAATGGAACTCGTGACAACCCGGATCCCCGACCCCGGATTTGGGGGTGTTACATCAGAGACAAGCTAGGTCCCTGTCACGCTGGACTAGTGGTTAAAATAGGGTGCGTAACCACTTCGCCTCTTACGCTATCTTCCTAGCCGTTACGGGCCCTTGTACACACTCATCTAATTATCTGATCAACTTTATCCAGTTTTCAAACCACTTACCTATCTTTTTCAAAATAATTCTATCACAACACACTTTCCAAAATATTTTTTATTTTATTCAAAACTTAGAGATAGGCATTTTTAGGAGTTATTTCCCCCCCAAAACATAAGTTAAAACCATTTTTAAACACATGGGATATGTAACTTAAAACGTTCTATTCCAGTACGTAATTTAAATCAACAGTTATTCATATATTACTGAACCATAAAGATATGGTCAGGGGTACTTTTCTTGCAGAGCTTTACAACTATTACTGATTGACTTTGAGCCGACTCGGACGCTCAGGCTTTTATCGTCTACACACTAGATCACCCTGGATTTGACTTCAATACTCAGGTCCTTCGATTGGAACCTTATTGAGCTCGTCGACTGTCCACTAGGCTATCTTTAGTCCAATGCCAACTCGCTGGCCTTCCGACTAGAACCTACAGAGTCGAAATCCCCTAATTTAGGCATTCGATTATGCTTGACATATCCTCGCTAACAATCTACCCGTAATCCAACTTCACAAATCCCAACCACTGATTCAAACTAATTAATTATTATTATTATTATCCGTATTTTTATATTTTTATTCGTAGGACTCAGATTGTATCATCGTAGTCCACCGTCGGCTTGCCGAAACTCATCTTCGACGCCGATAAAATTTGCGGGTTTTCGATTATATCGAACGTCCTTCGCGAATTTCATCGATTAATACAATTTATTCCCGCACAAAATATTTTATTTCACGAATCGAAATTAATTAATATATATTTATTTATTTATTTTCAGCAAGAATTAATAAAAAAAATTAGTCAAGCAATCATATAAAACTACAGGGCAACAATACGCGCCTACGCGCTGCTAAACAGGAGGGGGGTCGCCTCGCCGGAGTTTAGACCGGTGGAAACCAACACAGGAAGAACAACAATCGACCACACAAACTCATAATCAATATAATACAACTACCCACATAAATCACATGCATATATATATATGTATATCTAAACACATATACACGCATCAATCAAGCAAGACCGCCACCAGTACTCACCGGAAGTAAACACGGCGGCGGAGCAAGGAAAACAGGATGAAACAGAGGAGAGTGAGGGGGAAAAGATATGGAAGAAAGAAAGAGGAGAGATAGTTAAGAAAATTGAGAGTGAAAAAGATTACAGGAGAGAGAGAAACGCGTGAAATGAAGCAAACAGGCGAGGGAGAGAGATGAGATTGATGGGATTTGGATAATCTCGGACACAATTATCTAATAGCTATTTCTGTATTAGCCCAAACACGTTACCGCAATTAACAATTTTAATGAACCAATTACAGCAAATATAATCCCAAAGTTTGTCAGGATAATTTTTAAAATTCCCGAAATAATTTTAAACTAATAATATAAAATTTCCATAGTTTTTAAATCATTTTTAGAACGCTCTTCAAACCCGCATTTTGCAAAATAACGAATAAACGTGCGGGTGAATAAAAGCCGAAAAATTTCTGAACTCAAAATATTCCAAACTTAATAAAATATGAATTTCATAATTTTTAAAGAATTCTGGGATTAAATACTAATTTTACAATTAAATACAATTAAAAAATCATTTAAAGATAAATAACCAATAAAATTATTATTTCTAATTTTTATAAAGTCCTAAAAATAATAAATAAAACTATGAAGTAATAAAAATAATTTTAGAGATAATCCCAGTATTTATGAAAATTTTCTTGATTAAAATTACTTTTAAATATAAAACAAAACAACACAGATTCACAACTAATTACACAAATGACCCTCGAACACCAATAATCACTTATAACTCATAACAAAGTAATTTCCATCTGACATAACCCATACACCTATTTTATTTATTTAATTATTCAGTAACTACACATTTAAATAATACAAAAAAATGTACGACTCGTTATAACAGTTGACAATGTTATTGTACATTACATTGTCACGTGACTCTATTAGGATCAACTGCAAGCCACTATCCTGGGACACTTTTTCTTTCTCAGGCTCAGTGTACTCTGAAGGATCTTTAGGAGTATAATGAGCTGGGATGACCATGTCTCCATCTCTAGATTCCTCAACTCTAACCATAGGAGTGAAAGACCCAGTTTTGAGAATCTGAATATGTAATGGATTAACCATCCTAATGAACAACAACATTTTTTCTTCCATAGAGTGTAGTTCGTTTTATCAAAAGTAGGTATTTTGATGCTACTGATTTTCTGTGTATTCATTCTTCTAAGATTTTTAATCTGTTTACTTTCAGATTTTGCTCTAATACCACTTGTTAGGTAATGAATAGCACACAGAGGGGGGGGGGGTGAATGTGTTTTATTATTTTTCTTCTTTTCTTGATTTGTTTATAGTGGTGAACAAAGTAAATTAAACCTTGTAGTGAAATGTGTTAAAACTGAAATTAAACAAGTAACAGTAAAGAACACAGATCTTTCAAAACTCACTTAATTTTATATTAAAATTAAGAATGTTTCGCTATAAAATTTCTAGGCTCTTTGTTGATAAAGAGCTTAGCTTCTTTATTGAGAGAATACAAGATTTTTCTTATCTAAATTGTTACCACTAACAAAGCATCCAGGGTTTACTTTATAAAACAGTAAACACCGGTTATTACACAGCATGCAACAACATGTACTAAACCTTATTTTTAGATAATCAAATCTTTCTATTTCTGGCTTAGTGTATCTTTGCTAATCTTGCACGCCTGTGACTTTCCTTTTCCAGTTAATCTTGGCCTTTCATTTTGTACTCTTCAAGCTGCTTTTTGTAGACTTGTCAATCCAACTGATTGTATTGTTGGTTGATTGATAATCTTAAATATTGAACTGGTCTGCACTTTGTACTTTGAGTTTTACCTTGAGATCTCCAGTTTGGTATATAGAAAAATTGGCATCTCGATAAGTATAATAGCTTATTGAGATCTCTCATTACTCTATATTTATTTTGACTTCTAGAGGTCTCTGAGTTCTCTATAAGATAATTTAGCTTGTCGAGATCTCTCATCTTCATGTCTTCACTTTGACTTATCGATATCTCTGAGTTCTCTAGTGGCAATAGGCTTATCAATATCTCAGAGTTCTCTACTGGCAAATAGACTTTTCAATATCTCAGAGATCTCTAGTGATATTTTGACTTATCGATATTTCAGAGTTCTCTAGTTGCAAGTAGACTTTTCAATATCTCAGAGATCTCTAGTGATATTTTGACTTGTCGATATCTCAGAGATCTCTAGTGATATTTTGACTTGTCGATATCTCAGAGATCTCTAGTGATATTTTGACTTATCGATATCTTAGATATCTCTAGTGATATTTTGACTTATTGATATCTCTAGAGTTCTCTAGTGAAGAAATGACTTTTCGATATCTCCAATCTTCATGTCTTCAATTTGGCTTGTTGATATCTCTGAGTTCTCTCGCAGCTTTCTGACTTCTCTATAAGTCATTCTGGAGTTCTCGAATGACTTCTCTATAACATAAAATTTGTGACTTGTAGAGGTCTTGACTTAGAATATTTTTCCTAAAACAGATTTATTCAACGCCAAGATTTTTCATAATTCTTCTGAGGCATGATCTTCTTGATCTTCTTCCAGATAGAATTCTTAGGCTTAATACTGTTTATAGAAAAAGACTCCAGTCTGCTCTATTTACATTTTTACAAACTTAAGTATTACAGTACAAAATACAAACTTAGATTACAATACAACTTACTTAGGATTGTCAATTTAACTTAGTCGTGTTATTTTACAGGCATGTCTTGCACAAAAAAACCTATTTATGAATATAATATATGTAACGACCCTTCTTACCATAACCACGGATCGCAACAGGTTAAAATATGCACACAAGCCACAACCTTATTTATAATACAAACGTACCAAATCCCACATAGTTTAACTTACAGCTGAAAATAAAACATTCTTACAAACTTTCAAACACAAACTAAGACAAAAGTCTTCCGCTAGCTTATTTTGTCTCAAACTGGAATCCTAGCTCACACACTTGTCTGGGGATCCTCACTACCAACAGTTTCCTTTTTAACTGGAAAAGAACATAAACATATTTGCAAGAGTGAGCTAACCAGCTCAGCAAGTCACAGTGACAAAACTGAGATTAAACAATGATCAATTGAAATGATATAAGGAATCAAGTTTCCTGATAAGCAATGATTAGAATTGGATATTCACTTTTATTTTTATGTTAGGTCACACACACTGTAGAGGGGGTGAATACAGTGTATTATACAATCAAATCGAACTTTAATATCTTAAGTAACAGAGAACAAACTTTATTGAAACAATAAACTTTGTTACAGTATGGAACTATTACCTCTCAGTGATGAATAAATATCACGAGAGCTGCTAGGGTTACAATGAATAATCTTCTTGAATATGATAACACTTATAGTGTAAACCCTATGTCTGTGTTTATATACTACACAGTTACAAGATAATCGATAATTGATATGGAATATAATTCTGCTTCCTAAAATATATCAATCAGATATCTTTTCTTCCAAGTATTCCATTCTTCACGAAACTCCTTCTTCATGCATATCTCTTCTTATGTTTATCTCGATCTTCTTTCCTTTAATCAGCTACTGTCCTTATCTGAACGTCCTTCAGCACTTAAGTTCTGATATCTAACTTCTGATGATTATCTCATGATAATATAAGTACTGATATCCTTAAGTCCTGACTTCCAGTATAAGTACTGATTAATGGTTAAGTACTGATTTGTCCTGTTAAGTAAGATCTGAAATCTAAACATAAATCATATTAGTCATGACATTATCAAATATATCTAACAATCTCCCCCAACTTGTAAATTAGCATAATATACAAGTTTAATAGATATTTGATGATGTCAAAAACATTAAGTACAAATGCATGAGAATTAGACTAGATAACTACAACTTACAGTCCTTAAAGCTTTACCAATATTTAACTTCTGATAACAACTTCAGTCTGTACAAATGTCAGAATTTAAATAGTTGTAGATCTTTGACTTGGCTTCATTATCTGATCTCTCTGATGTCAGGAGTTGTTCTGAGATAGTTCTTCAACAAACATCTCTCAGCATATCTAAGTTCATCAATCATTCTCCTTTTGGCATCTTTAAGCTCTGCAGTATCTTCACCAATTTGAAATATTGCAGCTCTGAGATCATTGATCTTTGCTTTTCTTATATCCTGATCCAGTCTGATCAAATAAGCTTTATCAGACTCAAGATTGAATTCCACAGCCCTGTACCCTAGAAAGGTAGTTACAATTTGAGCAGAATTGGGCTTCATCTCAACTATATCACCCTTGTGATCTCTGTACTTTGGAACGTATGTGCTATCAGACTTAACAGAATAAAGCCTTTTCTGTCTCTGAATCTGATCCTTCAAATAGTTTGCAGCAGTCCCTGTCAATCTGTCATCCACTTGAAGTAAGAATAGTACATGCTCCAATTCTTCAAAATACTTCAATGGAATGGCATTTTGTCTTATATGATAAACCCTACCATCTATCATGAAATACAACAAGATGTATTCTTTCAAGTAGGTATGGTAAACCATTTGTACAGATTCTAGTTGATTCAATCTCTCAGGAGTTGCTCCAATACCTGGTTCACTCAAGGAAGTTGGATCATCAGTAGTGTAATGTATTCTTCTTTCATTAGCACTTCACAATCCAGTTTTATCTCTTGCTTCCTTTCCAGTAACTACTCTAGCTTCAAAACCACTGGCAGTAGTCTTCAAAGGTTGAGTCTGTTTTGCTTTAATGAATTCTGGTAGGAGTGTCTTTGGTCTATCTTCCGATATCAAGTTAACTTGAGCTATGTCAGAGGTTACTTGCTTCTTCTGAATATCAGAACTTACAATTTCTTGACTCTGAACAACTTGAGCCATGTCAGAGGTTGTTTTAAGAACTTTTCTTGAAGTCAGAGCAAGATCATCCTTTTCATCAGTAATTTCTTCATCCTCAAGAGGCACATAAACCTTGATAGGTTCACCAACCTTTTCTTTACCCTTGGATCTTGGATCTATCTGCGGTTGTGATTTAGCCAATGTTGCTTCCGTATGTATCCTTTCTTTGATCACAATGCCTTTGAGTTTTGGAAGTGGCTTTTTACCGGAAGCTTCAGATTTAGATGTGACTTTCTCTGATTTAAGTCTGGCTTCTTCTTCCATTAAACTCTCCAAGTCCATTCCTGGATTTTCCTGAAGAAATAACTGTCTTGACATTTCTTCATCAAGATCTAAAAGTTCATCAGAACTTATCCTTTTACTAGTAGCAGAACTTATTCTTTTCCCTGTATCAGAACTTGTCCTGTGACTTGTGATTTCAGCTTTTCTTGATGTGAATCTTCTACCTTGACTATGACCTCTACCCATTCCAGGGTTTCCTTGATCATCTTTTTCATCATCCTTCCCTGTCAGTGTCTTGTCAGTCTTGCATTTGGACTTAATTACTTTCTCCCTCTTTTTGGCATCAGCAGGTAGTAGAAGAGAGACAAGCAATTCCACTAAGGCTTGGATTTCATTAAGTTGTGATTGCTGAGAAGCTTGATTTTTCAGAATATCACCAATCTGAGCTTGTTGATGATCTTGAGTCTTCTCAATAGAAGTAATCCTGTCAAAGGTAGGTTGGAAGACCTTTTTCTTATCAATTTTCCAAACTTCTCCTTGCTTAATAAATTTTTCCTGAATCTTGTGTAGCTCTGCACGAGTAGTTGAATGAAGACCTTGTAGATGTTTAGTACTCAATGCAGTGACTCTAAGCTGGGTTTTGAAATCATCAGAATTTAACATTTCATCAGCTTTAGTCAAGTGCTCAGCAAGATGAATATCATTTGGAACACATAAAACTGAGTTCCATTCCTTAGTCCACTCCCGTCTTACAGGAGTTTCACTCCAAGGCACTGGTGCTTCAGGAGCATGTCCTGAAGAACCTGCTGCATCAGCATCTGTAGTTGGAGCAGCATCACCAGTATCTCCAGCATTTACAGCATCAGAACTTAAAGAATCAGTATCTTCTGATAAGACAACAGTGTGTGTAGCAATGGAGGCTTCAGCATCCTCTAATTGCTGATCTGGTTCTAAGTTCTGATAAACAGCCATATCCTGATGCTCACCTAGTCTGATCATCAACATTTTGATGCAGAGAAGGTGTTGTAGATAACTCTGAAGTTTGAACAACATCAGTAACAGGTGTTGTTGAAGGATTAGTTATTGTTGGAGCTTCTAAGAGAATTACTTCAGGCACAACCAAGTTTTGAACATCAATATCAGCACTTGTGACTGGATCAACAGGAGACACAGATGGTGTGGTAGCCTTTTCAGAAACAGCTTCCTTAGATGGAGTTGATGGAGAAGAAGTGACTGTAGCAAATTCCTTATCTTGTGAGATCAGAGATTCCTGATCCCCTTTCTTAGCTGCTTCCTCTTCATCATCTGAAACTGGCCTTTTTGCCCTCTGTTTCTTGTATCTCTTTATTGATTTGGATTCCTTGAGAGTTTCAGGAACTGTCATTCTTCTAAGCCTTTTGAGAAGCCTAGATCCCCCAATTCCAGAATCCTTCTGAGAAGTCTCTTTCTCAGCTTCACTTACAACAGGTTCTGAAGAAGGAACCTGGTCCTCAGTATCAGATTCATCTCTCAAGGAAATCTTCCTTTTCTTCTGAAGTGTTTTAGGAACAGTCTTTGTCTTCTTAGATTTAGAAGATGAAGGCTTCACAGTAGGTGTTGAGCGATGAGGTTCTGATGGTTGAACATCAGGAAAAAGTGCAGTGTACTTAACAGGGTCATAGGTGATTAAGGCTTATTTGACAGATAAAGGTATTAAGAGGGGTCTTAACACAGCCTTCTTATTATCAGTAGATAATAAGTCAGTGAAAGCTCTTTTAGCAATTCTGAAGGATGGAATTAAATCACCAAAATTTTGGGGCTGATTACAACAGAACTTATAAATAAGCTGACAAAATCTGGCAAAATATACAGTATTTCGATCTTCTGTCATCCTATCCCCAATAAAACCTAAGACAGCACTTGCATAATCAAAATCAGTTTGATTTATAAGAGCATACCCGATTTGTTGGCTGAATATGGGAATTGCATCAAAATTTGAGCATTTATTGGCGAAGGCCTTGGTAATGCAGTCAAAGAAGAAACTCCATTCCCTCCTCATGAAAGATCTCTTTAACTTGCCAAGTTTTGCCAATGTTCCCTCATATCCTAGACTGGCCATCATGTTCTGAAGAACTGTTTTGTCAACCGTAGAATAAACACAGTTCTCAGGTAGCTGCAGTGCTTATCGAACCGTAGACAAAGTCACAACATACTCATTTTCCCCTGATGAAAAGATAATACTCGGGGACCCTTGAGCACCACCATCATCATATACTCCACTCCTCCAGAACTCCAGTACTTGAACTCCAGAGACTGATTCAGGCTCAGTTAAAGCGTACCCAATATCAGAATTAGTGAGAAAGTACTGAATGAAATGAAGTTCAGAGGGTGCCTCTGATGTGTTGAGTATAGCAAAGAAGTTATTAGGCACAAACTTTGCTCCATGGAAGATTATGTCCTTGGGTGCCATTAAAATTTGAGAGAAATACGGTTGCCTGTATTGTGTTTGAAAAAATGTCTATATGAAAAATTGTCAGTAGATGAGAAAGGATGAAAGTAAAGAGAGAGAGATAAAAGAGAAAAGTAAATAAAAGATTTGACAATCTTCTCTCTCTGTTACTTATACACAAAAAGTAACCGTTGGGACACCTGTCAGACATGCAGTAATAACAGATAGTTACTGGGCTCGAGAAAACAGTAATCATTACTTACCCACTTGCCTGTTTTCAAGGAAAAAAATGTTCCACTTACCCAGATATTCCATTAATCAAGGTGAAACAGTTTTAATTCAAAATTGAAACCGTTGCCACTTATTTAATTAATTTTCAATGCAACATTAATATTCTGAAAAGAAATCAAGTGAAAATGACCAAGATAAATCATATGAGTAAGTACTGATAAAGGAAAATCAGAACTTAAAGTAAAACAAAATTTATATGGTCATCAGAATATGAATATCTATCGGGATTTATCAATGCATTACAAAGTATCTCAGAGACAAAATCTTGAAACAAAAACAAATTTCATTAATATATCAAGTGAATACATTCATGAAATTGAAATTACATCAGCACTTGTACAAGATTTCCCTAAGCTACTAAACCTAACGTCAACAGCCTTTGTCCTAGCTCAAGAAGCAGGGCAGGGTTGATGATGAAGAAAAATAGGAAGAAGAAAATAAATCATTTCTTCTTCCTACTCTCGACAAACAGAATGGCGAGTCGGATGATTCGCTCTTGCTGGCGGAGAGCTTCCAGCCTTTCCTCCTCCAATCGCTCCAGATGGCGATGGTAATCCATATAGAAGAACAGAAGGTGGGTCAGTACCTCCTGTGGGATAGAGTCCCATATCTCCTCAGGAATGGCCGTGACGTGCCATTCCTGCTGCCATTCAGCACAGCTTAGCTCCATATTAAATGTTTGGTAATTCAAAAACATGTTGTATCTGACCATTGTGTTTTTGAAAGAAAAAGTATGAAGGTAAGTTTGTGAGAAAGAATTTAATGGGAAGGCTGATGTGAAGTGGTTGTTTATATAGACAAGTGAATGCCAGGAGACGCAAAGGAATTTAATGCTGACAGGTAGAATTAATTCTACCTCGTCTCCCCAGACTTGAAAAAAAAATAACATTCATTGGAAAGAGAAAACATGGTTTAATGCGCACAAGAAACAAGTAAAAGTGGACTGTTCAAGTACGAATACCATTAACCCTAACCATAGTGACTATTAATCTTCCACTTCAACATATTCTAGTTTGAACTGAGACTGTTATCAAATTTTATCCACAGATAAGTCAAGTAAAGAATTAGACTGTAATATCAGATTTTAGACTTATATCAGAACTTAACAGTCATCAGAACATAATTTCTTAACTCGGAAAAGGAATGCCTATCGGAGTAAATCCTCATACAAGTTCTGAGTTATACTCTTCAGAACTTAATCTTCAGAATATGCAACCAGAACTTGTCCTCAGAATTAGTGCAAAATGACACAATGACTGTTTATCTAAAACAACATAGACCACCACAGTAATTTTCATCATTCAAATGGAGTGATTAGTGTGTGCATCAAGCTAAATAGCAGACAAAGAGTAAAGTCTGATTCACTTCAGTACATCTTAGAAATAAGGCATAACTAAAATTTTGCTAAAGAGCTGTCATTATCCTGAAACCTACTGATGAATGAGCTCATGCTTGAGTCCACCTCAACTGTTTTGTGCTAATTTTATGCATCTTTTTAAATTTTATTTTACAGTGGCTTCTCAGTGTAAGTGAGTCACGACTGCTTATCAGAATTTATGCTATTATCATAGTATTTCTCCAGTAATCATAGAGTGTGAAAAGTCACCAAGAAAATATTTTGCTTTTCTAATGCATATTTACTTAATACCATCAATGCACTTGGGTCGTCCCTTCCATATTTTTACTCTAGATCTCAAAGGAGTACCTGATTTTATTCTTTGATCCTTTTGCTTTTTCTTTTGATAAGTGAGGTTTATCAGCACTTAGTACATTCAGTAGTTTTACTAGTATCAGAACTTAACAGATGAGTAGCATTATTCTAATTTGTGACTTAGTAATAAGATAAACAAAGTAAACTCAACTAAGCTCAATTATCAGAATTTGCTTGTGTCATAAGATTTCCATAGAAATAATTACTTCTTACATGGGATCATTTATTTATTGAAGACTACTAGGTCAGTATCTAGCACAGTTATCCTCATAGGATTGAATAGTTACTTAAATAGACATATCACTTGTCAGAGTTGAGAAACATATATCAGACAACAATCAGTACTTGAACGCATATTTCAATTAATCACAGAATACACAAAGAGATTACATTATGTAAATACTGATCATAAAGTCTGATGCATCAGAACAAAACTAGGCAGATTTAGAAAAAGAACCTGAAACCATTCCAAGTTCATTTACCAATCTTGTAAAAGTGGCTTCACACAATGGTTTTGTGAAGATATCTGCTAGTTGTTGATCTGTTGGAACAAAGTGTAATTCCACTGTACCTTCATCCACATGTTCCCTTATGAAGTGGTACCTGATGCTGATGTGCTTTGTCATAGAGTGTTGAACTGGATTACCTGTCATAGCAATATCACTTTGATTATCACAGTAAATAGGGATTTTGAAATATGTTAACCCATAATCCAGTAACTGATTCTTCATCCAAAGAATCTGGGCACAACAGCTTCCTGCAGCAATATACTCTGCTTCTACAGTTGATGTGGAAATTGACTTTTGTTTCTTGTTGAACCAAGAAACCAATCTGCCTCCAAGAAATTGGCAGCTTCCACTTGTGCTTTTCCTGTCAATTTTGCAACCTGCAAAATCTGCATCTGGGTAACCTATTAGTTTGAAATCTGATTCTCTAGGATACCACAGTCCCAGATCAGCTGTTCCTTTAAGATACTTAAAAATTCTTTTCACAGCTGTTAAGTGAGGTTCTCTTGGATGTGCTTGAAATCTTGCACAAAGACAGGTAGCATACATGATATCAGGTCTACTAGCAGTTAGATAGAGTAGAGAGCCAATCATACCTCTGTAATCAGTAATATCTATTGATTTACCAGTATCCTTATCCAGTTTTGTTGCAGTGGCCATGGGAGTAGATGCACTTGAATAATCTTGCATTCCAAATTTCTTCAGCAAGTTTCTGGTGTACTTAGTTTGATAAATAAAAGTGCCTTCTTCATTCTGCTTGACTTGAAGGCCCAGAAAATAGCTAAGTTTCCCCATCATACTCATCTGATATCTTGACTGCATCAGTTTGGCAAACTTCTTGCAAAGTCTGTCATTTGTAGACCCAAAAATGATATCATCAACATAAATCTGGACCAGAAGTAAGTCCTTTCCATGGTTGAGGTAGAACAGTGTTTTGTCTATTGTTCCTCTGTTGAATCCACTTTCCAGAAGAAACTGAGCTAAAGTCTCATACCATGCTCTAGGAGCTTGCTTAAGTCCATAAAGTGCTTTATCAAGCCTGTAGACATAATCTGGATGTTTGGAATCTACAAAGCCTGGAGGTTGTTCAACATATACTTCCTCCTCCAATTCTCCATTGAGAAAAACACTTTTCACATCCATTTGAAAGACAGTAAACTTTTTGTGAGCAGCATAAGCCAAAAATATCCTTATGGCTTCTAACCTAGCAACTGGTGCAAATGTTTCATCATAATCAATTCCCTCCTGTTGAGAATATCCTTTTACAACCAGCCTTGCCTTATTCCTTGTAATTATGCCATCACTGTCAATTTTGTTTCTGAATATCCACTTTGTACCAACAACAGATCTATTCTTTGGTCTTGGCACTAGGGTCCAGACTTTGTTTCTTTCAAATTCATTTAACTCTTCCTGCATTGCTTGCACCCAATCAGCATCTTGAAGAGCTTCTTCCACTTTCTTTGGCTCAGTCTGAGAGAGAAAAGAATTGTAAAGACATACATTTGAAGTACCTGTTCTAGTTCTGACACCTGCATCAGGATTTCCAATTATCAAATCAGGTGTATGTGATTTTGTCCACTTCCTTACAGATGGAAGGTTTTCTCTAGAACTGGATGCTCCCCCATGATCCATGCTGTCTTCATTTTCATTTTCTGATGCTCCCCCTGATACTATGCTCTCTGAGTTGGATTCTTCAGAATTTAGATTTTCAGCACTATCAGAACTTGGCTTATCAGAACTTGACGAATCAGAACTTGAAGAGCCAGATGTATGTTCTGATGTTTCTTGAGATGTGGTAAGATCTTGAGTATGCTCCCCCTGCATAGGTGCATCTTCCTTTGACGTAGTCACAACAGTTTCAATAACATCAGAGTTTAATCCATCAGAGTTTACAGTATCAGGACTTAGACTGTCAGGATTTTCAGTATCAGAATTTGAGTCTTCATTTTCAATTCTCAGCTGATCATGGTCAATGAAATCTTCAAGACCAGTAATCTTCTTGTCATCAAAAGAGACATTGATAGATTCCATGACCACTTTTGTTCTCAAATTATAGACTCTGAAGGCTTTTGTGGAAACTGGATATCCAACAAAGATTCCTTCATCAGCTTTTAGATCAAACTTGGATAGCTGTTCAGGATGAGTCTTGAGAACAAAACACTTGCATCCAAATATATGAAAGTACTTCAGATTTGGCTTCTTTTTCTTCACCATCTCATATGGTGTTTTTCCATGCTTGTTAATGAGTGTTGCATTTTGAGTAAAATAAGCAGTCTACACAGCTTCAGCCCAGAAATAGGTTGGAAGCTTTGCTTCTTCAAGCATTGTACGTGCAGCTTCAATGAGAGTTCTATTCTTCCTTTCAACAACTCCATTTTGCTGTGGAGTTCCAGGAGCAGAAAATTCCTGCTTTATTCCATGGTTTTTGCAGAACTCTTCCATTATCAAATTCTTGAACTCAGTTCCATTATCACTCCTTAAGATTTTCACAGAATCTTTGACCAATTTATCCAGATATTTGACATGATCAATCAAGATAGATGCAGTTTCACTTTTTGTGTGCAAGAAATACACCCATGTGTATCTGGTGAACTCATCCACTATGACCAACGCATATCTCTTCTTTGCAATAGACATGACATTCACTGGACCAAATAGATCAACATGTAGTAGATGATAAGGCTCAAGAATTGATGATTCAGTCTTGCTCTTAAAAGAAGATTTTCTTTGTTTGGCTTTCTGACAAGAATCACAAAGGCCATCAGGAGCAAATACTGACTTTGGCAGTCCTCTCACAAGATCTTTCTTGACCAGTTCATTTATATTGTTGAAATTTAAATGAGAGAGTTTCTTGTGCCAATTCCAGCTTTCTTCAATTGATGCTCTACTCATCAGACAAATTGCAGAACCATCAGTACTTGTTGAAAGCTTAGCTTCATAAATGTTACCACGCCTGTATCCTTTCAGAACAACTTTGCCTTTAGATTTACTCACAATTTCACAGTGTTCTTCAAAGAAATCAACATGATAACCTCTGTCACAGATTTGACTTATACTCAGCAGATTGTGTTTAAGTCCTGAGACCAGAGCTACTTCTTTAATTATGACATTCCCAAGATTGATATTGCCATATCCCAATGTTTTTCCAATATTGCCATCTCCATAAGAAAAACTTGGGCTAGCTTTCTCCACAAAGTCTGATAGCAGGGCCTTATTTCCAGTCATATGTCCTGAACATCCACTGTCCAGAACTAGAATATTTTTCCTGTTGCCCTGCAATCATAAAGACCACTAATTATTAGTTTTAAGGACCCAGACTTGCTTGGATCCTTTAGCCTTATTAAGTTTGTTAACATTTGCAGCGGATTTAGCATCAGAGTTTATGTTAACATTTTTCTTATCAGAACTTACACTATCAGACTTTGAATCAGAATTTACACTAGAAGGAACAATGGAAACTTTCTTCAAAGAAGGTTTTATTTGATAATAATCATAGTACAAACTATGATATTCCTTACAAGTATAAATGGAATGCCATAAACTACCACAATGAAAACAAGGATTTTGTGGTTTGTATCTAACAGACTGACTCTTAACTCCTGATTTTGAAGGTAAGGAGTTAATATTCTTATTCTTCCTGCAAAAAGAAGCCAGATGGCTAGAACTTCCACAGTTATGACATGTTTTCCTAGGAGCATCAGGAACAGGTTTATAATCATTGCTTTTATTCATACCTTCCTTTCCATTCCTATTTTTCCTAGGTGATTTTACCTTGTTTGCATTCTTAACATCTTTCAGCTTATGCTTAAGCTGCTTCTTTGTCATTAAGCCTATGTTTACTTCAGCTGTCTTTTCCTGTTTTAGTTTGTCAGAAGTTAATTCTTCTTTAACTTCTGATTTCTCATTTTCAGACTTTACAGTTACAAACTTACAGGTTTTAACTTTGGCTTTTGCTTAACAACAAGCTTAATTTCTTCAGTTCCTTTATCATTCTTATCCTCTCCATAACCTAAGCCCTCTTTCCAGTTTCCACTACTTAGCAAATTTTGAATTGTTTTGCTAGAGTTAGTCCAAGTCCTGATAATCTCTCTTTCCTTTTCTAACTCAGTTTTTAGAGATTCATTCATTTTTAGCATTTCATCCCTAACATAAAAAGCATCATCTCTATCCTTCTGAGTTTGATGGAACATGACTAACTCTTTTTCTAAGAAATCATTTCTTTTCTTAAAAGCAAGATTTTCAGAAGTTAATCTTTCACATGTTAAAGTTTGATCTCTATAACTAACAAACATGGTTTTAAGATATCTTCTCAACTCATTAATATCATCAGTATGAAAAGCATAAGTAGTCTAAGGTACCTTTGTTTCAGCAGCTTCAGAACTGCTCTCAGCACTTTCTTTATCAGCATTTGCCATCAATGCATAGTTCTCCTCGCTTTCAGAGTCTGAGGTGTCTGTCCAGCTTTTCTGCTTTGTGACAAGAGCCTTGCCTTTGTCACCCTTTACCTTCTTGCAATCAGGAGATATGTGGCCTTTCTCACCACAATTATAGCATTTAACATTGGTATAATCTCCTCTTTCAGACTTTCCTCCTTTGCCTTCAGATCTTCTGAAATTCTTCTTATCAGAACTTATGCCTTTCCTGGAAAACTTCTTCCCTTCCTGTACTTCCTGTATGCAATGTTTGTGATTCCTTTCACCATAAGAGCACACGGCTTCATCATCTCCTCATCAGCATCAGTCTTAGGCAAGCTTTCAGAATCTGAGTCATCATCACTTTCAGAACTTGATGACTCAGTATCAGACTTTATGAAAAGAGCTTTACCCTTGTCTTTCTTTGAGGAAGGTACTTTGGGGGATTCTTCTTCAGCCTTAAGAGCAACTGTCCTTGACTTTCCTCCTTTCCTCTTGCTTCTTTGTTCCATCTCAAGTTCATGAGTCTTGAGCATTCCATAGATTTCATCAAGAGTTGTTTCATCAAGATTGTAGTTGTCTCTTATTGTCGTTGCCTTCAAATCCCAGCATTCAAGAAGAGCTAACAGGAATTTAAGGTTTGAATCTTCAAGATCATACTCTTTATCAACCAATGACAAATCATTCAAAAGTTTGACAAATCTATCATATAAATCATTCAATGACTCATTAGTCTTTGAGTCAAAATGTTCATACTCTTGAGTGAGTATTGTCTTCCTATTCTTCTTAATTGTGTCAGTTCCCTGACACCTTGTCTCCAGAGCATCCCATATCTCCTTAGCAGTCTTGCAGTTGATTACCATGTTTGACATTACATTATCAATGGCACTATGCAGTAAGTGTCGTACCTTAGCATCCTTAGCAATTGATGCTATATCTTCAGCAGTATAATCACTCTTCTCCTTTGGTACGGTCTTTGCTGCTTCACCAACAACTGCAACAACGAGCTTGGTTGGTTTGTGAGGACCTTCCTTGATTCTATCAAGGTATTGTGGATCTGTTGCTTCCAGGAACATGGTCATCCTTACCTTCCATATGGGATATTCAGATGGTCTCAGTATGGGAACTCTGATAGTGTCATACCGACTTTGAATTTGTGTCTTTGGAGGTTCTTCAGTTTTTGTAGGCTTAGTTGGAGTTTCTGTGTCAGACATGATTGTGTTTGGATCTTTAACTGTATGTGTGTTAACAGATTGGCTCTGATACCACTTGTTAGGTCACACACACTGTAGAGAGGGTGAATACAGTGTATAATACAATCAAATCGAACTTTAATATCTTAAGTAACAGAGAACAAACTTTATTGAAACAATAAACTCTGTTACAGTATGGAACTGTTACCTCTCAGTGATGAACAAATATCACGAGAGCTGCTAGGGTTACAATGAATAATCTTCTTGAATATGATAACACTTATAGTGTAAACCCTATGTCTGTGTTTATATACTACACAGTTACAAGATAATCGCTAATTGATATGGAATATAATTCTGCTTCCTAAAATATATCAATCAGATATCTTTTCTTCCAAGTATTCCATTCTTTACTGAACTCCTTCTTCATGCATATCTCTTCTTATGTTTATCTCGATCTTCTTTCCTTTAATCAGCTACTGTCCTTATCTGAACGTCCTTCAGCACTTAAGTTCTGATATCTAACTTCTGATGATTATCTCCTGATAATATAAGTACTGATATCCTTAAGTCCTGACTTCCAGTATAAGTACTGATTAATGGTTAAGTACTGATTTGTCCTGTTAAGTAAGATCTGAAATCTAAACATAAATCATATTAGTCATGACATTATCAAATATATCTAATATTTTAAAACCAAGGTTAGGCTGCTGATCAGTCACGCACTAACCCCGAGCAAGGGATATAACTTTGCTCTATATACTGAATTCAAGGCACACATTGGCCTAATATGACCACGAATCTGGTCTGACCACGAATCTAGTTCATATTTAAAAACATTCCAATTATATAATAACAACAGGATAAATAATGTAAATCAATAAGCTGAATCATGAACAACATTCATCTCAAAGCATACAGTGATTTGTTAACACCCCAAAGGTATATCAAGATGTGTATAATGATTGACTTCAAGTCTGGGAAAGAATCAGGTAGCAGAAGAATAAATGTTTAATGGTTACAAGGATTAGTCTTTCGATGCACAAGGTATGAAGATTTGAATGTTTAAGCAATTCCATTTCAGGGATCTGTGTATGGTATATATGTATTTGTGGAGTAGTATCATATATATATATATGGTTCGTAACTGGGAATTCGACAATGAATAGTTTACCAAGAATAAGGCTTACGGATCAAAGATCAATAAGAAGAATTAGGGTTTAGGGTTAAGTACTTTAGAGCACTTGCAATATAAGATAGAACAATTATATATATATATATATATATATATATATATATCAAGAAGGTTCAAGAAATTACTTGCCTTATCTCAATCCACATTCACTTCACTTGCACTTATCTATTGATCCTTACTCATTGACTACTTTCTTTCCCTTCCTACGCCTCGCTTCCTCTGTTAGGAATCATAATTATTTATCAATACATATTCCCATCTCATTCTATTCATTACAAGCTTCTATCTACCCTTTATTTTTACCCAAATCCAACTAACGGATTGAAGGTTATGATAAAAACCGTCAAATAATATACGCATGAGCTAATTACACGTCAAACAAATCACATATAGCACATAGCACGTAAGATATTCGATAAAAATAATTTTTCAAAGAAAATTCGGGGTTAAAATGATTTCCCGGGTATTTAATATAAAATTTTGAACATTTTTCGGAATTAAAACGGGTCAACAAATAATTTTATAGATAATTACAAGGTTCGAATACTCGAATCTGACTTTAATATCATTTATTAATAAATATCGAGCCCTGAAAATAATTTAGAATAATATTTTAAAGTTCGAAACTATTTTTCGGAATTTTTAAATGAAAAGAAATAATTAAATCTAATTAAATAATCAATTAAAATTATTTAATAACTAATTAAATTAATTATTCAATTAGTATTTAAATTAATTGAATAATTAAATAATTAATAGTTAACTAAAATTAATTAATTAAATAATTCGGCTTTATTTTTGAAATAAAAATAATTTTTCAGAATTAAAATAATGATTTTTGGAATTTTAAATAATTAAAAATAATTTTCTGAAAATAAAATAAACATAAATACAATTTTTGAAAAAATTTAAAATAGAAATCCTATTTTTGTAAATTTTTGAAACATGAATATTGATTTTATAAACTAGGAGAAACTTCGGGGGTTAAATTACAATTTAACCACCCGTCGTCTTTTCCGGCCTGTCGCCGGCCGGACTCCATGGCCGTTGCCATGGAGCTTTTCCGGCCAACAGTAAAACAACCCAGAATCAGTTCAAATTAACAGGGTTTGTTCTTTTAGCCTTTAGGAACATAACCATGTTAATTATTTACACAAACGACCTCTGAACAAGTCAGAAAATTGGACTAAAATTTTTGCCGCCGCTATGATCGTTTTTCCGGCCAACCTACTCCGTCTATCCTCCATTCATATATATATATATATCAATCGATTCATTTTTCAACGCTCAATCTGTTGGTGTAATCAATTTAAACTAATAACCCTCACAGCATAAACACCCAAATCCAATTATGAACATTCATACTACATTCAAACCCTAATTTAGTTAATTCGAAAATCAAACTCAATTTTCTATATGTCATTGAAGTCCAAATTCAACATATAATATACCAAAATGATCAGAATAAAATTATTTACAAGATACAATCATCAAATTACACAAACAACATCAAAATTAAAAATTCATATTTTAATCATAATTAAATTCGAATTAAAATAAATATATTGAAAAACCTTTAATTTCTGCAGTGAAATTGATTGCACGATCTGAAAGTACTTTTCACAAGCTTCAATTCAGTTACTCACACGCTTGATTTTGATTTCGATAACGCCTTCGTTTTTAGCTTTGATTTTGAAGAACACGATGAATATTAGGGTTTTTCTCTGTAAATTATATAATTTAACTGTTTGTTTATGATTATCTGTATAAAATAAAATACGAAAAAAGCTATTTATACTTACAGAATATTGGTACCTCGTTGGATCATATCGGATATAAAAGTAGATAACTTAGCCGCTAATTAACAATAAAATCGATCCAATTCGGTACCAGTTTAGGATAATTATCAAAACTGGGCTTTTTATTACACACTTACGAGAAGATAATGTAATAGTTTAATCAAAATATGATATTTCTCGAGAACACGAGTTTTATCGATTTACCGAAAGGAATATTCTATCGAAATTTTATGCCGAGACCCGCACGGGTCAAACCGTAATCCGGATCGAAAAAGTCAAAACACGGAAAATGCTCAGAATAATCAAATTAGGTTAGAAAGGAGTTTTCCTGAGAATTTCGGGTTGTAAAAATGTAAAAATGATTGAAGTTGGACGATTTCCGACTATACAAAATAGTTTCTAATTACTCGAAAAAATAATTTATCAAATCTATAAATCCTTTATAAAATCATATAACAACATATAAATTACCAGAAAAATATCAAAATTATCTATACATTATTTTGGACATATAAAAATTAAAATACTCAGATTTTATTACATATAAACATCCAAACATCAATTCCAATTACCAGATAATTCACCAAAATTCACATAATAATTATTTATTGATAAAATAATTATACGATATATCCAGGATATTACATCCTTCCCCCTTAAAAAGATTCTGTCCTCAGAACCTCCTAAGTTAATAAATGAGGGTACTTTCCACGCATATTACTTTCTAACTCCCAAGTTGATTCTTCAACCCTTGGGTTTCTCCACAGTACTCTTACTAAATTTACAACTTTATTTCTTAATACTTCCTCTCTCTTTTCTAGAATTTCTATTGGATTCTCTACATAAGACAAGTTTGTCTGAAGTTCTATCGGCTCATACTCGATTACATGCCTAGAGTCTGGATTGTACTTCTTAAGCATTAACACGTGAAAAACATTATGAATGTGTTCCATATGCAGGGATAACACCAATTCGTATGCTACCTTTCCAACACGCTTCTAAATTTCAAAAGGTCCAACGTATCTAGAACTCAGTTTCCCTTTCTTTCCAAATCTAGAAAATCCTTTCCACAGTGACACTTTCAGTAACACTAGATCTCCTTCTTCATATTCCATGTCTTTTATGGCTTGAACTGCATATTTTCTTTGACGATTTTGTGCTGCAATTAACCTTATCTGAATGACTTCAACAACTTCTTTTGTCTGTTGTACCAACTCGGGTCCAAGTATCTTACATTCTCTAACTTTATCCCAATATACGGGTAATTGACATTTACGTCCATAAAGAGCTTCATAAGGAGACATTCCGATGTTGGCGTGATAACAGTTGTTATAAGCAAATTTTATTAAGGGTAAATGCTCGTCCCAACTTCCTTCGAAATTAATGGCACAAACACGTACCATGTCTTCAATTGTCTATATCGTTCTCTCACTTTGGCCATCAGTCTGTGGATAATAAGCTGTACTCATATTTAACTTAGTTCCCAAACATTCCTGAAAACTTCTCCAAAATCTTGAATTGAATCGCGGATCTCGTTCCGATATTATGGACACAGGGACTCCATGACGAACTACTATTTCCTTCAAATACATGTGAACCACCTTGTCCAATGAAAATCTTTCATTAATAGGAAAGAAAATGAGCTGAATTGGGTAGTCTATCCACTATAACTCAAATGGCATTGTGGTTCGCTTTTGCTTTTGGTATTTCAACTATAAAATCCATTTCAATAAGCTCTCATTTCCACTCTGGAATCTCTAACAGCTGTAAGAATCCACTGGGTTTCTGATGCTCCGCTATAATTCTTTGACATATATAACACCTAATAACTCATTCTGAAATCTCCCTTTTTATTTATGCCAACAATAATTCTCCTTTAAATCTCTATACATTTTGGTACTCCCTGGATGGATTGAATACTTAAAAATTATGAGCTGCCTATAAAATTTCATTCTTTAACTCTATCACTGATGGAATCCGAATTCTGGGAGAAAATCTTAGAATACCTTGATCATCGTCCTAAATGCATAATTCTCCTCCTACTAAACTGTTAACATTTTGATCCACTATCTCCTCTTGACATCTCTTCATCTTTTCCCATAACTCCGGTTGAAAGGTCATACTATACATCCTCGCTTCTTCTGGATTACAAATTCTGACTTCCAATTCCAACTTCTGAAATTCCTTATATAAATCTTATAGTACAGTCAACACATTCACTTTCTCTTCTCTTCTTATCATGTTGCCACTACATTTCTTTTTCCCCGTGAATACAAACTTCAAACTCTTATGTTCCATATAAATCTCACACCTTTCGCCACATAGATAATGTCTTCAATTTTCAAAGCAAATACTATTGCTGCCATTTCTAAGTCATGAATGAAATGCTTCTGCTCATGAGGTTTCAGTTGTATAGACGCATATGCAATGACTTTATCATGCTGCATCAAAACATAACCTAATTCTTTATGAGAAACATCACTATAAATTACAAACTTTCCTTGGTCGTCTGGAAGTGATAAAACAGGTGCCGTGATCAATCTTTTCTTCAATTCTTGAAAATTTCTTCACACTTTTCATTCCATATAAACTTTTCACTTTTCCTGGTAAACTTCATCAAAGGTGTCGCAATCTTCGAGAAAACTTGAACAAATCTTCGATAATATCCTGTTAATTCCATGAAACTTATTACTTCTGTTGGTTTTTTTGGCCTGTCCCAATTCATAATAGCTTCAATCTTCGCTGGATCCACTTTGATTCCTTCACCAATGACTATACATCCTAAGAATTAAACTTCCTGCAAGCAAAACTCACACTTTCAAAACTTAGCATACCATTTCTCCCTTTTCAAAATTATCAAGGTATTCTTAAATGCTCTGCATGGTCCTTCCGTTGACTTCGAGGAAATCAAAATACCATCTATAAATACAATGAAGAACTTGTCCAAATATTCCTTGAAAATTCTATTCATCAAATCCATAAACGTTGTTGGGGCATTAATTAATCCAAAAGACATAACTAGAATTTCATAAAGACTGTACTTAGTTTTGAAAGCCGTCTTCGGTACATCCTCAGGTTTAATCTTCAATTGGTAACATCAGAATCTCAAATTAATTTTAGAAAGATACTTTGCTCCTTTTAGCTAATCAAATAAATTATCAGTTCAAGGTAACATATACTTGTTCTTAATAGTAATCTTATTGAGTTCTCGATTGTTACGATCGATATTTAAGTACTCGTAATTGAGTTGTATTTATACAATTGTGTCTAAATATTATAAACTTGCATGAATATGTGTCAATTAAATGTCTACGAGGCCCAGGGCAACATAATATTATAAATCGATAAGCGTAGTGTTTTATCTAGATTTTTTGTATGTGATTTTCAAGATATTATTGGTTGATGAAAACTACTTTTCAAAAATATATTTTCTTTAAAATTATAAAATTGATCTCATTAAATTTCTAAAATTCGAAGCTATTTTATGGTAAAATTCATGTAATTTATGGAATTATATTTTTATTTATAAAAGTCATTCTTTTAAATGATATTTGGAATTGTGAATAAATATTTGTTGATTACTACATTGCCCTTGCATGCATTTGATTATCCAAAAGGAGAGAGGGACACTAATGTCATTTCCAACCTCACTAACTTGTTTTCTATTTACCAATTTACTAGAATAACCTTGCACGCAAAAACTTGGTTGTTTTGGAGGAAGGGTAACTTGGTCCTTAATTACTCCACTATCTTATCAACATATAAAAACACATAATCATATCAAGTGGAATCATTCTAGAGATTAAACACTCAACCAAGCCACTTTCTTTCTCTCCCTCTTCTCTCTTTTCCTCTCTCTCGGCCGAACCAAAATACACACACACACACACTTAAATTTCATTCAATCTTTCAAGATCCTAGGGTAATCTAACCCTCCAACCTTTTTTAAAGTTATATTTGTATATTTTGTGTAGAAATTTAAGTGATTAAGTGTTGCATGTCTAGTTTATTTAACAACTCAAGTGGAAGGCCTTATTCTCGTGAATCTAAGGTCCAAACCATGAGATACATTGTTTTTTGAGAAGGTAATGGTGTGTGAAGTGTTACACTCCCGCCATTCCCCTACTCACCATTCGGCAATGGCTTAAAAAGGAGCCGAATGGAGCTAAATTAAGTTGTTTTCTTTGCATTTAGTGTAAAAATCATGTTTCCAAGCTTATCTCTTGATTTAAGTTCATGCATGTCAATGATCCCCGTGTTTTCAAGTCTTGCATGCTAGTATAAACTCATGCATGCCACGTTTTGCTTGACATATAATGATATAAATGCTTTCATATAAGTTTTAGATTTTTATATAAAGGTATTAGTAGAGTACTATTAAGTTTAAATAATTTCATGGCTATATGTTCAAATTTGTGAGGTTTTAGTCTTGATATTGCTTTGCATGCACTAGGTAATGACTTGCCTTGCTATATTAAAGTATGATAAGTTGTTAAGGGAGCATAATTTGTAGGTATCATGACTTGGTTTGAAGTTAAAAATTCGAATAGATACATGTTAAGTTCGAAAATGAAGTTAATTTTCATGCATGCATAGTTGTATTTATAAATCATTAGTTATTATGATTTTTAGAGTATGGAATGATCTCTTCAGTAGATGGTAGGTTGAATAAGAGGGAGTGAGATTTAGTTTTGTTGATCCTTTTAACGACTAGGAAATTACGCTTGTATTATATCATAATAAAGATAAATTATATGTTTTATTATGTCATTTATATTTAATTAGTTATAAAACCCAAATTGGTACGTGCTATGTGTATTCTGTATTGTCCGGGTATCTTCAGGGTATTTTTCGGATATTTTATTTCGTATTTGAAGCCTTCGTATCAAAAGTTAGACGACCCGAACTATGTTTTAATAGCTGATATTTCAAATAAAATAATTGGCCTTATTTTTCTTAGAGCGGCTTGTACCATCGCGTTATTCTGAACATCTATATATTTTATAAATTTTCTCGTTTCGCGAAAATTGACTTTTCTGGGCCCCTTTGGGTGTTAAAAACTCCACAAAAATCACATTTTTATTTTTATAAAATTATAGGACTTTCATTATACCATATCTTTCCATTTTTGAATTGTTCATAATTTTTGGGAATTTTTGGCATATACATTGTATATATTAATTATTTAAAAACTAAAATTTAATACTAAAAAATTATAAAATTAGGGGCCAATTAATTTTAATAGATGCATAATTAGGGCCTTAATTTTATTTAGGAGTGTTGTGCAAGACATGCCTGTATCATAACAAGACAAAGTCATACTGAAAACCCTAAGATTAGTTGTATTGTAACCATAATCTGTAATTCATACTTATAACACTTAATGTCAGTAAAATGTAAATGGAGCAGACTGAAGCATTTTTCCTTAAACAGTGTCAAGCCTAAAAATTCTATCTGGAAGAAGATCAAGAAGGTCATGCCTCAGAAGAATTATGAAGAAGTTTGGAGTTGAATAATTCTGTTTGGTGAAAAATATTCTAAGTCAAGATCTCTACAAGTCATAGAATTAGTGTTATAGAGAAGTCATTCGAGAACTCAGAAAGACCTATCGAGAACTCAGGAATTGCCTATCGAGAACTCAGGAACTGTCTATCGAGAACTCAGGAAATGCTATTGGTGATATCGATAAGTCAGATACCCATTCGAGAACTCAGAGATATCAACAAGTATACATTCATTAGAGAACTCTGAGTTATCGATAAGCCAAAGTCCATTAGAGAACTTTGAGTTATCGATAAACCAAAATTCACTAGAGAACTCAGAGTTGTTGATAAGTCAAGTCAGCAATAAAGTTTCAGAGATATTGACAAGCCAACATGCCTATCGAGATGTTGAGTTCTCTACAGCTTAATTGGAGACCTCGAAGTAAAGAAATTTCTCTAAGTACAGAATTGCAGAACAATTTAATATCCAAGGTTGCAGATCAACAAACAATTCACATAGATGGATTGACAAGTCTATAAAAAGCAGCTTGAGAGATGTGCAAGATCAATGACAAAGATTAACTGACAGAGGAGATTAAAGTAATCACGGGATGCTAAAGATATGCTAAGCCAGAAATGGAAGATTTGCTTTTCTATAAATAGTAATGACAAGTGACTGTTTAGAAAAGCTAATAGCATGTTTATTATCCACTGCGTAAACCAGCAGTTAACTGAGTTATAAAGTTAACACTGGTCCTCTAGTTAAGCAGAACAATCAAGATAGAAAATTGTGTGTTCTCTCTCAAGAAAGAAGCTAAGTTCTAAAATAAGAACTTAGAGATTTTGTAGCAAAACACTACTTGATTTTTAATATAAAATTAAGTGAGTTTTGAAGATCTTTGTTTTACATATTTGCACAGTTATTTATATTTAACATCTATTCTACTAAATCATTGATAACAACCAACTGCTAAAGCCTAAGTCAATCAAAAATCAAATAGTTAAGCCAAAATACATTCACCCCCCCTCTGTGTTGTATTCATACCTAACAAGTGGTATAAGAGCAAAATCTGAAAGTAAACAGATTAGATCTTGGAAAAATGAATACACTGAAAATCAGTAGTATCAAGATTCCTTTCTTTGATAAGGCCAATTACACTTTATGAAAAAAGAAAATGTTATTGTTTATAAGAATGGCTAATCACCTTTACATTGGTATCCTCAAGAATGGGACCTTCACTCCTGTAGTTAGAGTTGAGGAAAACACAGATGGAGATATGGTTATTCCAGCTCATTATGCTCCCAAGGATCCTTCTGAGTACACTGAACCTGAAAGAGAGAAAGTTTCTCTAGACAGTGCTTTGCAACTGATACTAATTGAGTCATTTGACAATGTAATGTATAATAACATTGTCAACTGTGACACTGCTAAACAGATCTGGGAAAAGATTGAAATACTTTGTGAAGGAACTGAGGAGGTTAGGTCAAATAAAGAAGGATATTGATTTCTCAGTATGAGGGTTTTATGGCTAAACCAAAGGAGGGCATTACTGACGTGTTTGAAAGGTTCAATAAGCTGATAAATGACTTGCAGCTTCATGATAAATTTTATGATGGTGAAGAAGTGAATTTGAAGTTCTTGCTTACTCTCCCTGACCATTTGGAACAAAAGATCTCTGCAATCAGAGAAAGAAGGGATTTGAGTATAATCACACTGGAAGTGCTTTATGGGGTTCTGAAAACTTATGAACTTGAAATGATTCAAAAGAAATCATTAAGGGAAGGTCAAGGATATGTACTGGATGGCTCAAGTGCACTAATTGTGAATGATGGCCAGACCTCCAATGATGAGCAAAGATCTCAAACTCCAGAAGTTTCTACAAGTGAGAAAAGAGCCAATGACACTAAAGAGCAAGTCATACTGGAATTGGATGAAGAAGATGAGTTCTACACTCTTGATGAGCTTGATGAGCTAGATAAATCAATGGCTTACTTGGCTAGAAAATTCTCTAACATTAGAGTGAAGAAACCAAGATTTTTCAAGAGCAAAGGACAGTCCTTCAACAAAGACAACAGCTGGAAAGGAGAAGGGAAGTACACTCCTGATAGCAAAAATGGCTACAGAACTGGATATGTTGATAGATCAAACATAAGGTGCTTTAATTGTGATGAGCTGGGCCATTTTGCTACAGAATGCAGGAAACCCAAGAAGGCAAAGAAAGACAAGCCTATCTTAATTTGGAAGCAAAGTATGATGCTCTTCTAAAGAAGCAACAAGGGAAAGCTTATATTGCTGAGGGTAAAAGCTGGGATGATTCACATAATGATGAAGATGAAGAAGTTGGAAACTATCCACTCATGGCATTGGAGCAAGGAGACTCTTCATCATCTAAATTACAGTTACCAACTCTTACCATAATTGATTTAAATGTGAGTCAAAATAAGGAAACTGTTGAAAAGATGAGCACAGAAATGTTCCACATTCATACAAGCATGGTTGCTGCAAATGAGGAAGTTAGCAGATTGAAAAAGATCAATGAAAAACTTGAGAGTGAAAAACAAGAGACTGAATTGTTGCTGGTTGAGCTTGATACTGCTAAGCAAGAAAATGCATACTTAAAGAACAAATTAAAGTGTGCAAGTGAAATTGAAGCAGTATTGAGAGAAAAGCTGGAGAAGAATGAAGTGAAGCTGAAATCCTTCAAAAATGCTTCTGATTTGATTGGCCAATATCATGAAAAGAACAAGCCATGTGCAAACATTTCCATTGGTCTTGATTATGAGGGTTTGAACAACAAAAAGAAGTCTGTCAGTGACAAAGGAAAATCAACTGAAACTGAGGATGTTCCAATTATTTTGAAGAAAGTTGAATCACCTTTGTTCAAGGCATGTGAAGTGAACTTCAGTGAAGAAGAGTTGATCATCAAATAGGAGATAGCTGATGAGGACAAGGAAAAGAAAAATGATGAGACAACTCAGTCTTCCATCTCTGTTGAAACACCAAAAGCCAATCAAGAAACTAAGGAGTCTGTGAAGGAGATTAAAGCTGAACAGGTCAAAAAGAAAAAGAAGAATAAAAATGGAAAGATTGGGATAAACAAAAGCAATAATTTTGCTTATGTTGCAAATTCTCCTAGAAAGGGGTAGAATTGTGGATCAATGAATCACCTAACTCATCTTTGTAAAAAGATTGTTAGCAATCCACCTGAAGGAGTCTGCAAGTACAATGAAGCTAAGGCTAATGATCCCTATTCATTCCGTGACAAGTTTAACTGCATTCTCTGCAACATGAAAGTGATGAAGAGTTTCCACAAATTGAGAATTGATCTCATAGAATCAAAAGTTGGTTCTATATCTAAAAGGGAAAATGCTCAATAGTCTATGAATTCTATTTTATCTGAAAATTCTCATTCTACTTCTGTAAAATCAGTTAACAAGAAGAAAGTGCCCAACACAGCTTGGGTAACTAAACACAATTAATCCTCATTGTGTGCAGGGCAAAGGAAAGAAAGTCATATGGATCATTGATAGTGGATGTTCCAGGTATATGACAGGTGATAAGGCCCTGCTATCACAAGTTGAGGAGATGGCTGGCCCCTTGGTGACCTTTGGAGACAACAACAAAGGATTCACAATGGGATATGGCAAGATTGTTTCTGAAAATATTGTCATTGAAGATGTAGCACTAGTTGCTGGATTAGAAGTAAATCTCCTAAGTGTTAGTCAATTTGCAGACAGAGGTTTTCAAGTTGTTTTCAACAAAGAAGATTGTGCTTTTATTAGCAAAAAGACTGGTGAAATTGCTCTTAAAGGAGTAAGAAAGGGAAGCTGGTTTGTTACAGACTTAGACTCAACAAATAAGGATGGAGTGTGTTGTTTCTACACCAAGGCATCAGAAGAGCAGAGCAAATTATGGCATAAGAAGCTATCTCACTTGAATTTCAAAGCAATCAACACCTTAGTCAAGAAGGAGCTTGTGAGAGACATGCCTAGTCTGGAATTTGCTCAACTGGAAGTTTGTGAAGCTTGTCAGAAAGGAAAGATGAAAAGATCTAGTCACAAGTCAAAATTTGTGAATTCTATAAGTGCACCTCTGCAACTTATTCACATGGACTTGTTTGGGCCAGTAAATGTCTTGTCCATTTCAAGGAACAAATATGCCCTTGTCATGGTTGGTGATTTTTCAAGATACACTTGGGTTGAGTTCATGTACTATAAAGATGAAACTCCAACCATTATAATTGAGCACATCAAGAAAATTGAGAAGCAAGCTGAAGGAAAAGTTAATGTGAAAAGATTGAGGAGTGATAATGGAACAGAATTCAGAAACTCAACATTAAGTGAATTCTGCAAAAGCAAAGGCATTGTTCAAGAATTTTCAGCAGCTAGAACACCTCAACGGAATGGAGTAGTTGAGAGGAAAAATAGAACATTGGTTGAAGCTGCTAGAACCTTGCTACAAGATGCTCAGTTGCCAACTAGTTTTTGGGAAGAGGCTATTAATAATGCATGCTACACTCAAAACAGATATCTCATCAACAAAGCTCATGGAAAATCACCCTACTCAATCATGTCTAACAGGAAGCCTACAGTGAAGCATCTACATGTGTTTGGAAGCAAGTGTTATATTCTAAAAGACAACTCTGAATAAGTGGGAAAATTTGACTCTAAAGTTTTTGATGCAATTTTTCTGGGATATTCATTGGAAAGAACAGCCTACAAAGTTTATGTGATTGATCAAAAGAAAATTTTGGAAAGCACAGATGTGACTTTTGATTATGACAAGTGTCCAGGCTTGGAATGCCTTGAAGTAAATGATGCTGAAGCCCTTGCATTTGGAAATCTAACCATTGATAGTGATTCTGATGAGGAAGATGAAGTTGTGGCACAACAAGTGACAAATGAAGAGACCTCTGAAAAAAATCATGGGAATGAAAGCTCTCTTCAGACACCTGAATTTGATGGCACAAACTCAGGGGGAGAAGAAGAGAATGGAAATGACAGTCATGGTAATACTGAAGAAAATGATGAAGGAACTAGTCAAGAGACACACACTAGAAAGTGGGATATGAGTCATACAGTAGAAGCTATTATTTGTGATCCCTCAGCTGGTGTGAGAACTAGGAGTGCAACTGCTAATGAATGCCTACATGCATGTTTTCTATCTCAAGTAGAGCCCAAGAAAACTGAAGAAGCCCTATTGGATCCTGATTGGATATGTGCTATGCAGGAGGAGCTGAATCAGTTTGAGAGAAACAAAGTCCGGAGATTAGTTCCTGCACCAAAGAATAGAAGCATAATTGGAACTAAGTGGGTGTACAGGAACAAAATGGATGAAAATGGAATTGTTACTAGAAACAAAGAAAGGTTGGTTGCTAAAGGCTACTCACAAGAAGAGGGAATTGACTATGATGAGACTTTTGCTCCTGTTGCAAGACTAGAAGCAATAAGAATTTTTTTGGCATTTGCTGCACACTCAAATTTCAAGGTGTATCAAATGGATGTCAAGACTGCTTTTCTTAATGGTGAACTAGAAGAAGAAGTTTATGTGCAACAGCCACCTGGCTTTGAAGATCCAGAATTCCCTAACTTTGTTTACAAATTACTCAAGGCTCTATATGGACTGAAACAGGCACCTAGAGCCTGGTATGACACACTGTCAGTATTTCTACTCAAACATGGTTTTACCAGAGGTATTATTGATAAGACTCTCTTCTACAAGAAGCATGGTGAAGATATGATCCTAATTCAAATCTATGTGGATGATATCATCTTTGGATCTACTAATGAAAAGCTTTGTCAAAGATTCTCTAGGCTAATACAGAGTGAGTATGAAATGAGCATGATGGGAGAATTGAGTTACTTCCTTGGCCTTCAAGTTAGTCAAAGAAGTGATGGTATTTTCATCAGCCAAACCAAATATGTGAATGACTTATTGAAGAAATTTGGTATGGTGGATAGTTCACCTGCATCTACACCAATGTCTACTGCAACCAAGTTGGATGAAGACAAGAAATGCAAGAGTGTGGATATTTCAAGCTACAGATGGATGATTGGATCATTACTTTATTTGACTGCTAGTAGACCAGACATCATGTTTTCTACTTGTCTATGTGCCAGATTTTAAGCCAATCCAAAGGAATCACATTTGATGGCTGTAAAAAGGATTTTCAGATACTTAAAGGGAACTCCAAACTTGGGATTATGGTACTAAGGGAACTGGTTTTGAAGCTGTTGGATACACAGATGCAGATTTTGCTGGATGCGGGGTTGATAGGAAAAGTACTAATGGAAACTGTCAATTTCTTGGTCAAAGACTTGTGTCCTGGTACAGTAAGAAACAACAATCTGTGTCAACTTCCACAACTGAGGCTAAATATATAGCTGCTGGAAGTTGTTGTGCTCAGGTGCTTTGGATTAGAAATCATCTAATGGACTATGGTTTAGTGTTACACAAAATTCCTATTATGTGTGACAATACTAGTTCCATATCTATAGTAGCTAATCCAGTTAATCATTCTAGAACAAAGCACATTAATGTTAGGTACCATTTTATCAGGGAACATGCTGCAAATGGTACCATTGAGCTCATTTTTGTTCCAACAGAAAAATAATTAGCTGACATTTTTACTAAACCTTTGGATGAAGCAACCTTCACTAGACTTGTGAATGAAATTGGAATGCTCAATTCTTCATCCTAACGCAAGAACTCAGCTAATGTGTTGCAGCAGATTAATTTCTAATAAATCAAACTAGTTTGATTTAATTGGAAATTAACTGAAATATGAATTATAAATATTTTAGAATCTCTGTATATTTATTTTTCTTAAAAAATTCAAAAATTAACTTAGAATATTTCAAAATTCTAAGTAAACTGCTCCGTTGTTAATTTACATCTTAAATGTGTAAAAATAACACAAGGCAGAATTACAGTACTCAAAGGTATAGAGAACTGAGTTCTCGATAAGTCAAAATGACTTATCAACAAGTCATTTTAGAGTTCTCGAGTGAGTCCTCGACAAATCTATTTACAGACTTCTCGAATGACTTCTCGATAAGATCTATTATGACTTATCGATAAGACCATGTAGAGTTCTCTAATAGTGTTAATTCACAGAGTTCCCGACAAGGATATTTTGAGACTTATCAATAACTCAGAACAAAAATAATTTAATTCAATGAATTATTTTAGACAAATACTTTTGGAAAATTTATTCTGATTTTAATTTGATTCAATTCAAATAAATTAGAATTATTTCAGTCCTTTTTGGATAAACTGGGTATTTGTCAGAGTTCTCGATAAGTCATTTGACTTCTCGAATGTACCTTTTTCATATTCAAAATCACTTCTCGATAAGTTTAATATCAAACGTTTATTTGACTTCTCGATAAGTATTTTACTTTTTCTATAAATACCCAGACTTCTCCATTAATCTTAACTTGAAATTTCTCAAAATTCTAAGTAAACTGAATATTTATTACTTCATATCTTCAGTATATGAACTTAATAAATAACAGATCAAAAGAAAAAAAAAGTAGGAAAAACTGAACAAATTTAATTCATAAATTCTGTTCATAAAAATACTTTTGACATAGTTTGTCTCTAAATTTCTCTGACTTATTGACATATTTACATGCTTATATGATTTCTTGCTTACGTGGAAATATGTTAGTCCAATGTTAGTAGACTAGTACATTATTTGTGTTGTTTTGAGTATGCTGATAGTGATAAATTTATCTGATTGCTTGCTAATAGGGTGAGTTACTTTTTGTGTAGGAAGTACGTGCTTATTTGCATGGGGAATAGTTACTCTTTAAAATAAACTACTATTCTTGAGTACTTGCATGGGGAATAGTCACTAGTCATTTCTAGCTGTCTAGTAGGCTTATGTGATTATTACTCCTATTATCTGGGCAACTCAAGAGTCTCTTGGTTTCTATCTTTACTCCCTCTATAAATTGAAACGCTTCACTCTTCATCACTCACCACTCTCCTACTCTCAACAAACATCAAATTTCAAACTCACCTCCTGTTTATCTCTCTCTCTCTCTCATTCAAATGGATGCCCCAGTCTTCTACAGACTTATTAATGGAGCTTATCAACCGGTCCATCATTTGGATGATGATCTAGTGTATTTTGATCCTATCGGACTTTGTGTCCGTCTCAAGGGGGTTGTTTACAGCCCCTTTGATATTCCACTGGAGATCTTTTACGGAATCTCGTGGAATGATCAAATCAACATTCTTTTCTTTGAGATGGAAGTCTCTTTCGAGCAGGAGAGACGAGCCAGGGTGGCTGAGCAGCAATGCCTTGCTGCTTTGGAGTTGCAGGAGAGGATCATCTCTCATGCACACTCCATGTCCAGAGCTTACCAGCGCAGGGCAAGGAGGTTGGAGGCCGAGAAGAAGGAGCCTGAATTAGAGTAGTTAGGATTAGGATTTACTTGTTAAATCTATGTCTTAATGTACTATGTTTCCATGTTTAATGAAAGTTCTGATTCTTATCTCGAAATCACTTGTTTGTGTAATAATTACTATGTACTTATATCTATATTAAATTTTGTCTTCTCTGCAATAATGCTTGCAATTAAAATATCTTACAATGTATTTGTCTAATGAAACTCCAAAGAGATACAGTTGTTCAATGCATTACAGGTCTAATACAAGACATCAACAGGGAATTCAAATAATCAATTAACAGGTATTAGTGCTAAAACTACAGCTAAAACACCTCAAAACCAAACTGTGGTTTACCTAAGCACAACAACACAAACACAAACTCAAACACAATCCCACTCAGGTGACTCTCAAAAGCCACATATTTTATAAAAGGACAACAATTTCTTGATGACCTTCAGATTGATTCAGTTGTTTGAGAAAAGAATCCACCAAACATGAAAGTTTATCAGTTTACTGAATATTTCATGAATGTTTCTCTTGCACCTTCATGTGCACAAACAATCTTCACAGACTGAAAGGTTTGAGGGTAGTACTCCTGAGGGGGAGCTATCTAAATCCTCTCCAATTCAATTGGAGGTTCCTCAAAAAGGAACAACTCCCCTCATAACTCTAGCAGAAGCTGTCTTAGCAGTCAAAGCTAGAAGAACAATTGCCTATGACAATGTCATAAGAAGGGCAATCTTATCACATTTATGTGACAGTGCTATGCAAGGTGCACAAAGGTTTGAGGCTGGTGTGCATGACAGTAACCCAGTCAAATTCTCTCCAACTCCAATGGAGGTTCCCACTACCAGTAGAGGACAACACACTGTCATAACCACAGAGCAATCTGTGAGTCAAACTGTGACCCCAGTCATAGATGCTTATGCACTCTTTTTCTGGTGAAATGAGTATGATTAGCCCTATATGGTCTTCCTCTAATCATATGATCACAGATTACCTCTTCTCAGCCACCTCTTATTTCTGTAGGTCAAACAACATTTGAGCCTTTCATGTGAACAAAAATAAAAAAAAAAAGAAAAAAAGAAAAAAAAAGGATTAAGTGAAAAACAGAGAATAAGAGAGGCAGGATCCTTCCTGGCAAAAGGAGAGGTAGATGAATATATGGATTTAGTAATCCTTGTGAGGGAACTCTGACTCTCAAAAGTCATGAGACTAGTGCAGTGAGAATTGGTGAGACTACTTATTCAAAAGAACAGAGAGCTTATGACTTTTATCACTAACTGACTTTTTCTGCAGATCTAAGTGAAACTTCTATTTTTTATAAATTCATCACCATGAATCTCGATGAAGCTTGAAGCTGCAGACAGTGTTCCAAATGGACAATGACAGTAGCTTGAACAATGTGCATTTAACCGGATCTTTCTACCTGGAGATAATGTCAAAAAGGGGGAGAATATATCTAAATGCCAAAACAGCTAATGGATGTTGAATAAATCTAAATGCAACTCAACAAAAGAAGACCTATGGGAAGATGATTGGTTTTGGTTTCTGCAATTGGATAAAGTTTTGACATCATCAATCAGAACTTGTGCATAATTTCATAATGAACAAGTTGGGGGAGATTGTAATATATAATAGATGATGTCAAAGATTACTGGAGCTAATAATATCATCAACATCTATGATCTGAGTATATCACATCTATGATCTGAGTATATCAGAAGATCAAAAGAGTTGAAGGCAGCAGGCAATAGCAGAAGATCAAAAGATGGAAGATTTCTGAATATAAAAGCTGGCTCTTTATCAAGATACGGGATAGGGATGTTAGCTACTTATCCTAAGCCAGATTTGCTGAAAATAATAGAGGCTCTAACTGACACCCCCATCCTAGAAGAATTGGAAATACTTGTGAAAATTAAGAACATAATTGAGAAAGAATCAGACAACTCAGTCTTTACTTAATTAGTGTAAACTGTCAAATATTCATTGTACAAGTATTGTATCAGCTTTTGTATCATTTTATTTTCATTCTTTAACTTGGGGTTAGTCTTGTTAACAGGAATGAATTTGTGATAGGCAATCTTCTCACAAATTGGGGGAGATTGTTGTGCAAGACATGCCTGTATCATAACAAGGCTAAGTCATACTGACAACCTTGAGATTAGTTGTATTGTAACCTTAATCTGTAATTCATACTTGTAACACTTAATGTCTGTAAAATGTAAATGGATCAGACTGGAGCATTTTTCCCTAAACAGTGTCAAGCCTAAGAATTCTATCTGGAAGAAGATCAAGAAGGTCATGCCTCAGAAGAATTATGAAGAAGCTTGGAGTTGAATAATTCTGTTTGGTGAAAAACATTCTAAGTAAAGATCTGTACAAGTCACAGAATTAGTGTGATAGAGAAGTCATTCGAGAACTCAGAAAGACCTATCGAGAACTCAGGAATTCCCTATCGAGAACTCATGAACTGTCTATAGAGAACTCAGGAAATGCTATTGGAGATATCGATAAGTCGGATACCCATTCGAGAACTCAAAGATATCGACAACTATACATTCATTAGAGAACTCTGAGTTACCGATAAGCCAAAGTCCATTAGAGAACTCTGAGTTATCGATAAACCAAAATGCACTAGAGAACTCAGAGTTGTCGATAAGTCAAGTCAACAATGAAGTTTCAGAGATATCGACAAACCAACATGCCTATCGAGATATGGAGTTCTCTACAGATTAATTGGACATCTCGAAGTGAAGACATTTCTCCAAGTACATAATTGCAGAACAGTTTAATATCCAAGGTTGCAGATCAACAAACAATTCACATAGCTGGATTGACAAGTCTACAAAAAGCAGCTTGAGAGATGTGCAAGATTAATGACAAAGATTAACTGACAGTGGAGATTAAAGTAATCACGGGATGCTAAAGATATGCTAAGCCAGAAATGGAAGATTTGCTTTTCTATAAATAGAAATGACAAGTGATAGTTTAGAAAAGCTAATAGCATGTTTATTATCCACTGTGTAAACCAACAGTTAACTGAGTTATAAAGTTAACACTGGTCCTGTAGTTATGCAGAACAATCAAAATAGAAAAGTGTGTTCTCTCTCAAGAAAGAAGCTAAGTTCTAAAACAAGAACTTAGAGATTTTGTAGCAAAACACTGCTTGATTTTTAATATAAAATTAATTGAGTTTTGAAGATCTTTGTTTTACATATTTGCACAGTTATTTATGTTTAACATCTATTCTACTAAATCATTGATAACAACCAACTGCTAAAGCCTAAGTCAATCAAAAATCAAACAGTTAAGCCAAAACACATTCACCCCCCCCCTCTGTGTTGTATTTATACCTAACAAGTGGTATCAGAGCAAAATCGAAGGTTCATGTACAGATGAGCCAAATCGATGTTTGGACGGAGTTTGAGTCGATTTGATCGGATAATTGAACCCAGGGGTTATTACGGCTAGTTGTGGCCTGAATTAGAAAGAGGAAGGGATTTGGATTGGTTTGGCATCAAAAATCATACCAAACGGTAGTGATTTTAGCTTGAATTTGGCTCGCCGGAATCTGCTCCAGTGGCCGGTTTCTGGGCAAAATCTGATGTGTTCTTCACGACCGGATTTTGACCCATTTAACCCAAATTATTGACCCGATTTTGATCTGTTTTTGTCAAGGATTGGTTTCTGAAAAATGTCTCTGGAAAGTTATTTTTATTTTTATCAATTATAAAATCAGTTTTTATTTATTTATAAATTGATCAATTAATCATTTAATTAATTGATTTATATTATAAATAATTCTAAAATATTTTCTAAAAATCAGAATTATTTATTTATTTATTATTTATTATTACTTATTTAAAAATGATTAATTATTATGATAATTAATCAAATTATTTTCAATAAATCATAATAAATTCATTTTAATTCCAAAAATTATGGAAAAATTATTTTTAATTCTGATTTTTCCTAAATAACTGTTTAATTTTTTTTTAGGTTTTAATAATTAGTAATAATTATTTATATTTAATAATTAATTACTTTATCTGTATTTATCGAATAATAATTGAACCGATTATCTGATTTGAGCGAAATAATAGCCCTTTGACTCAGAAAAATGATCTGTTTTCAATAAAAATAGTATTAAATCCTAATTTCTTTTAGAGTGAGTCGACTTTTGATATTTAATTACTTGTAAGCCTTATTGCGTATAAAAACGAGTCCAATAAATCCCGAAAAATAGGAAATGAACAAGATATTTTTCAGTTAAGTTAATAGCGAGTCGATTTCGAGTCTAAAAATTATTTTAAACCTAGAATGACTATGTGATTTATGTGCTTATGTGAATTATGTGATTAATTGAGTCTTATATGCTAATGATTAGTATATGAGTTAGTAATACGCATATGGGTAGACGATAAGGGCTATATGAAGTCGGTTTGAGACACGATTGAGATGTGGAATGACTAAATAAGTCTATTTCTTTGATAGAAGCAAAGCCTACAAGGCGAGTCAAGTCGGTGATAGAAGACGGTGAAGTACTTGGAGTAGATCGCGTGAAAGGCAAGTTTTTCCCCTATTCTAATTTCAGAATAGTGAAATTATTTCAGACTCTTATCGCAGTTGCACACTTATAATTCCTGTTCACAAACACTGATACACAATTATTATTCCTTTATTCATATTTCATTTCGATTCCTGATTTCTCCTAATTCATTGAACCCTCTATTCATATTCCAATAGTTATACATATATATTGATATATTATGGTGTTGGAATATATCAAAGTATACCGATTGTTCCGGTTGCTCCTCTATGGACTGGATAGTAATGACTGGGATCAGGTTTACACTTGATCCTAAGGACTGGGAATTAACCAGATCCTTGTGTTGGGCCTTGGAACCTGGGTACCCGAATGGATCTATACATTGAGGTATGGATCTGCACTGTATCCTGGATGATCAACAGGATATAGGTGCGAACTTGTGTCCAATTAGTTCATTTGATATTCGCCGATAGTGGACTTCATTCTTATCTCGTGAGGTTATATATTTGCAGATGTAACCAAATTAACGGTTCACTTAACTTATTATAATACTGTTTATATATTGCAGACTTGTTGAGCAACTTATAGCTCACCCCTTTCTTGTTGTTATTCACCTTATTGCTTTCAGTTAAGAAGGAAAATGAAACCTATCAAGACTCTAGTGGTAAAGAAAAGATTCAAGCCGCAGGACCTTCTCATACCCAAGGTGTTGATTCCCAATCTAGGAAGAAAGCTTTGAGTTGCCTGATCAGGTATAGTGTAGATAGTTAATGTGTTTATGTTTGAGTAATTGAGAAAAGTAGTTTAAAACTTGCTAGACAATGGGTTGTAATAAAGAGAGTTTGTAAGATTTTAAATTTAGTTTGTAATAAAGTTAGATTGTGGTTCTTGTTTTCATACTTCAACCTAAAAAGATACTGGATAGTATAAAAGGGGTTTATATATATATAGATATAAATTTGTTTAATTATTATACAGGTTGTACAGGTTTGGTGATTAGCTAGTGACCCCCATACTTATACCCCGGGTTTGGAGGGTGTTACAGGTTTGGCATCAGAGCTGTAGGTTAGGTCCCTGAAAACAAGAACATTAGTTTTAGGATAAGATAGGAAGATCACATAAGATAGGAATAGGAGTGTTAAGGTTTAGATAAGTCTAGGTTAGGAAGATATAAGTTTTAGGATTGCTCAGTGACCTTATTCTTTCCTTGTGGTATTGTCAGATGGCATCATCAGCATCACCCGAGAGGACAGTGACTCGACCAGCCGCACCAGCTATACCACCAGTGTCAGCACATATGTTTCCACCACTGCCACCACCACCACTACTTCAGGAGCCAAAACCACCAGCTCCAGAACAGATACCAGATGCAGTAGAGATGTTTGATCTTTTAGAGTTCTTTGAGCCAATGCTTCCACCTCCACATCCGATAGAGTATCAGTTTATCCCAGAGATTGAGCCAGATATTCCACCAGCAGTATTGCCTCCTTTGCCTGTATACGCTCCAGAGCCAGAGGTGTTTCAGATGGCCCCAACTAAGGGGATGGATGAGCATCATGGGGGATTACAGTTGGGTTTACCACAACAGGGCATAACAGGGATACCTAGAGTTCCATCACAGGGGTCTGTAGGACAGGTTGCAGCGCTACATATGGTACCATATCATGAGTACAATGTTATGAGAGAGGATGTTGAGTATTGGAGATCTCAGTACGGGGAGATCATGGGTTTGTTTGACCAGAGAGATAGAGGACCGTTAGCTGCACTTCAGCTAGACTACATGATGAGGCAGAGACTTCAGTCGACAGTGTATAGTGCCACTCTTGAGTTAGATGCTTTGATGCATGATGGGCTGCATTCCTATGCAAAGTATCATAGAGCTACCCGTTTGGCACAGTCAGTTATCGAGATACTCCGTGATGAGTTGAGGCACATTTCACCAGGGTTTTGAGGTTTGACATCTGGAGACTAGTTTTTGTATTATATGTGACATATTTAGATAGAGGCAGCATAGTATAGCATGGTCAATTATGTATGTGTGTAGTATCTAGTTTTGACTTGTATCAGCAGTAGCCATGAAAGATCTGACGTAGACTTTTTGTACCAAGCACTTACACCTGAGGCTGGTGTCATATATAAAATAAACTTTTTCAACTTTTTCTTTTGATTTATTTAAATTCCAGTTTTTACAGCATTTACATTTATTTTATTGTTTTACAGTTTCCCATATTTTAAATTCTGTTTAATTTAAAACCTTGTATGATCATTATCATTTAAAATTTTAAAACCATTTCAACTGATTTTTTAAATTTTAAATTATTTAAATTTCTTGTTTTAATATTAGCCAAATTGTTTTCGTTCCATTATCCAATATATAAATTTTTGTTTTAATATTAGGTAAATTGTTTATGTACCTATTATCAACTGTTTAATAAATCATTAAAAAGAATTATTGTTTTATTACTAGAAAAATGGCACCAAAAAGAAAGACCAGAACTGGAACCTCCAACAATAACTCTGAGGGACAGACTAATGATACTATGAACCAAATGTTCCATCTGATGCAACAACAGATGGTAATGATGCAGCAGCAAATGAAACAACAGCAACAACAGATTCAACAACAGATGTTACAACATCCACCTCATCCTGAACCTCAGTTACCACCAGTTGTGCATGTTGTTACCTTTAAGCAGTTTCAGTCAGTTAAGCCTCTAGAGTTTGAGGGTACAACATATCCTACTAAAGCTAGGGCTTGGTTGAAAGAAATGGAGAAAGCATTTGCGCTCGTGAAAGTTGGAGAGGACCAGAAAACTGATTTTGCTAGCTACTTCCTGAAAGGGGAAGCAAATTATGGATGGGAATCCAGGAAAGATTTAGAGGGTGAAGATGTTACAACCTGGGATAGGTTTACGAAATTAGTTCTGAAGAAGTATTTTCCTCACTATATGAAGAACCAGATGGAAATCAAGTTTTTGGAACTGAAGCAGGGGAATATGTCTGTGATAGAATACGAGGCCAAGTTTACTGAGTTGGCTAGGTTTGTTCCGGAGCAGGTTAATACTGAAGAGAAACGGTCTAAGAGATTTCAACAGAGATTACAGCCATAGATTCACAGCCGAGTAGCAGTTTTTAAATTGATGACCTATATCGCCGTGGTTCAGAAATCCATGATTATTGAAGGGGAAAGTGAAAGGTCCCAAAAGGAAAAGGGACAAGCAAATTTTCATAACCGTTCCAATAGGAAGCTGGGATTTCAAGCCCGGGAAAATATAAATTTTAAAAGGATAGGACAAGGCAACCAGAGAGCAGGTAATCGTTTCTAAGCTCCCAATCAACAGGGAATTATCAACTTGAGCATTATCAGTAGTTGATGTCTTGATAGCTTGATCAGAATTTGTTGTTTCTTCTGTACCTTTCTGTCCTTTATTCTGAATAACAACTTGAGCAGTGTCAGAGGTTGTTTTAGAATCTTCAATTATCTTTCTTCTTTTCAGAATTTGAACAGTTTCATCTTCAACAAGATTATCATCAGTTACTTGAACCATGTTACACACTGGTTTCATCAGATCTTGAGAAGTTTTCAAGTCCAGTGACTTGGTTGATTCATAAATTTTTCCTTTCCCTTTGTCTTTGGGATCACTCTTAGTCTGTGATCTAGTCTTGAACTTTGAAGTTTCAGAATTTGACTTTTCCTTGATCACAATGCCTTTTTCCTTAGGCATTGGAGGTTTCTTTACATCAGAAGCTTTAGACTTAGGATTTGTCTTCCTAACAGCAAATCTAGCTTCTTCCTCCTTGAGAGTTTCTAAATCCATTCCTGGATTGTGTTTCAGAAATTATCTTCTTGCTATCTCCTCATCAAGTGTCTGGATTTTAGGATCTTTGTAATAAACAGTAGTCTGCTTCCCCTTTAACTTCAGAGTTTGCAAAAACTTCTGAGAGTCTTCAGATCCTGACTGAATCAGAATATCAGAACTTGACATCAGACTTTGCTTATCACCACTTGACTTCAATCTTTGGGCATTCACAGCATCAGAACTTGACTTGTTCTGAATAGAAGATTTTCTTTGAACTTTTCTTTGACCTCTGCTCTTTTCAGAGTTTCCCTGGTCATCACCTTTATCATCCTTTTTCTTCAGTTCTTGAGTAGGTGAGCATTTGGACTTAACTACCTTCTCCCCCTTTTTGGCATCATCAGGAAGTAAGAGAGAAAGAAGAAGTGCAACTGAAGATTGGATTTGATCCAATTGAGCTTTCTGAGAAGCTTGATTAGCCAAAACCTCAACAATTTGGGCATGTTGCTTGTCTTGAGTTTTCTCAATGGCTGCAACTTTTTCAGAAATAGGTCTGATATACATGTTCTTGTCAAGCTTGATCTGTAGATTGAACTTATCAGCTTGTTCCCTGATTGTATCAACCTTTTCATGAGTAGAAGTATGTAGACCTTGAAGATGTTTTGTAGACAGAGCTGTGATCTTGAGTTGTGTCTTAAGATCAGCATTTGTGAGCAACTCATCAGCTTTTGCAATATGCTCTGTCAGAATTGTAGAACATAGAATAAAATCTGATTCATTCCACTTCTTGGTCCACTCAACACCTCTGTGAGTATCCTCCCAAGGAATAGGTTCTTCCTTTTCAACAAATTTCTTCACCAATTCTTCCTTGCCCAGAGTAGGTACTGGAGTCTCAACAGAAACACTGTCATCAGAACTTGATGAAGACTCATTCTGTCCTGATAGCTCAACAGTGTGTGAAGCAACTGGAGATTCAGGAATAACATCATCTAAATTCTGATCAGCAGAATTTATCTCCAAAGATGGTGTCTTTGATGTAGATGGAGCTTCCAGATAAAGAACTTCAGTTATATTCAAATTATGAATATCTATTTCAAAATTATCAGTTTGTTCTTTAGCATCATCTGTAATAACTGTGTCATTAGCATTGTCTCTGGCTTGAGCTGGAAGGGCTTCAATGATAATTGGTTCTTGTGAGATAAGAGATTCCTGATCCCCTTCCTCAGCTTCTTCAGTATCTTCTGATATAGCCTTAGCCAAATACCTCATAGCCTTCATTTTCTTCAATCTCTTTGCCAATGAAGGAGTTGCTTTAGCAGCATCAGAATTTACAGATTTCCTTCTCAAAGTATCAGAACTTTGAGCTGATTTCTCTTTCTGAGAAGTAACATTCTCAGCTTCAATTATCACAGGTTCGGATGCAAGAACTCGTGCTTCAATTATTTCCTCTTCACTCTCAGGCTCATCTCTGAGAATCATCTTCCTTATCTTTTGTGGAGGTTGAGGAACAGACTTTGTCTTCTTATAAGGTTTTGAAGATGAAGGTCTAGATGTTTGTGCTGATGGTTGAGAAGTCTGAGGTGTTTGTGTAGACGTGGTAGGTGTTGATGGTTGAGGATCTGATGATTGAACATTAAGATATAGTGCAGTGTATTTAACTGGATCATAGATTATTAAGGCTTGTTTGATAGATAAAGGAACTCGGAGGGGTCTTAACACAACCTTCTTATTGTCAATAGATAATAAGTCATTAAAAGCTCGTTTAGCTAGTCTGAATGATGGAATTAATTCACTAGCTGATTAGGGCTTATCATCACAATAAAACCTATAAAAAAGCTGACAGAATCTTGCAAAATAAATAATATTTCTGTCTTCTTTTATCCTATCCCCAATGAAACCTAAGACAACACTTGCATAATCAAAATCAGTTTGATTAATGAGAGCATACCCGATTTGTTGACTTAATATGGGGATTGCATCGAAGTTAGAACATTTGTTTGCAAAAGCCTTGGTAATGCAGTCAAAGAAGAAACTCCATTCCCTCCTTATGTAAGGTCTCTTCAATTGACCCAGCTTTGTCAATGTCTTTTCATACCCTAGACTGGCCATCATATTTTGAAGAACTGGCTCCTCAACAGTAGAGAAAACGCAGTTCTTAGGCAGCTGTAGTGCTTGTCGAATCGTGGCCAATATCACAACATGCTCATTCTCCCCTGATGAAAAGATAATACTCGGGGACCCTTGAGCACCACCATCATCATATACTCCACTTCTCCAGAACTCCAGCACTTGAGTTTCAGAGACTGCATCAGATTGGGTCAGAGCGTACCCAATATCAGAATTAGCGAGAAAATCCTGAATGAAGTGAAGTTCCGATGAAGGTTCAACCTTGCTAAGAATGGCAGAGTAGTTGTTAGGAACAAACTTAGCTCCATTAAAAATTACGTCTTTTGGTGTCATCTATGTAAGAAAATAAGTGAGAAAGAGAGTATTTGCAAAGTGTTTGTTAAAAGTCCTGAAAGAAAACGCTTAAGAGAATATTAGAGCGAGAGAGAAAGTAAAAGAGATTAAGAATAGAAAAGTAAGTAAAAGGTTAGAAAATCTTTAACTCCCATATATATACTTTCTCCACTCAACAGTTATATTTTTGAAACATGGGATACACTTTACACCTAACACCATGTGAACAGTCAATAAACGGTTAGAGCAGGAGTTAATGGGCACGTAAAATAAGCACTAATTACCGTGCACATGCAGTTTTTCAAGACATACACGTTAACCATTAACCCATAATGATTATGACTATTTTTATCTCACCCAAATTTATTCTGATTTAAATATGAGTGTTTCAGATTTTACCACAAATAATTCAAGTAAAGAAAAATGCCACGTAAGCATCAAATATTTCATCAAGATTTAATATCAGAACTTAACTTATATCAGATTTTAACAATCATCGGAACATGGCTTTTGTACTCAAAAAGTGAATATCTTTTTCTGTGATTCTTCATACAAATACTGACTTGTTTTCTTCAGAGTTTAATCATCAGAACTTCCATCAGAACTTGTCCTCGGAATTTATGCAAATGACACTTAATTGTTTGTCAAAAACAACTTAATCACCACAGTAATTTTCATCATTCATATGGAGTGAAAGTGTGTGCATTCAGCAAAATATCAGATAAAGATTAAAGTCTGATCAACTTCAGGTAATCTTAGAAATAAGGCATAACTAAGAAAAATGCTTAAAATCCGTCATCAGTTATAATGTCTACTATAGAACAAATTTATGCATGAGTCCATCTCAACTGTTTATGCTCATTTTATGCATCTTTTGAAATTCCTTTTTACAGTGGCTTCTCAGTGTAAATGAGTCACGACTGCTTATCAGAACTTATGCTGTTATCAGAGTATTCCTCCAGTAATCATAGAGTGTGAAAAGTCAACAAGAATTTTTTTTCTTTTCTAATGCATATTACTTAATACCAGCAATGCACTTGGGTCTTGCCTTCCACATTTTTACTCTAGATCTCAAAAGAGTACCTGGCTTTTATTCTTTTCTTTTCTTTTGATAAGTGAGGCTTATCAGCACTTAGTTCATTCTTAAGATTTACTGACATCAGAATTTGACAGATAAGAAACAAGAATCTAGTTTGTGACTTTGTAATAAGATACATAAAGTAAACTTGACTAAGCTCAATATCAGAATTTGCTTGTGTTAATGAGTTTCCACATAAACAACTAATTCAACGATGGGATTTCTAGTATGTTAAAGACTACTAGGTCAGCATCTAGCACAGTTATCCTCATTGGATTGAATAGCCACAGAACATTCAAAACACTTATCAGAGTATATAAATCCACATCAGATAACAATCAGCATTTAATGAATTTTCAAATTAAGCACAGATTACATATAGATAATACAATCTGTAAACACTGATCATAAAGTCTGATGCATGAGAACAAAAACTAAGCAGATTTAGAGAAAGAACCTGAAATTATTCCAAGTTCATTTAGCAATCTTATAAAAGTAGCTTCACATAGTGGTTTTGTGAAGATATCTGCTAGCTGTTGATCTGTTGGAACAAAATGCAATTCCACTGTACCTTCATCCACATGTTCCCTTATAAAATGGTACCTAATGCTGATGTGCTTTGTCATTGAGTGTTGAACTGGATTACCTGTCATAGAAATAACACTTTGATTATCACAGTAAATAGGGATTTTAGAAAATTCTAACCCATAATCCAGTAACTGATTCTTCATCCAAAGAATCTGTGCACAACAGCTTCCTGCAACAATATATTCTGCTTTTGCAGCTGATGTGGAAATTGACTTTTGTTTCTTGCTAAACCAAGAAACCAATCTGCCTCCAAGAAATTGGCAGCTTCCACTAGTGCTTTTCCAGTATATTTTACATCCTGCAAAATCTGCATATGAGTAACCAATTAGCTTAAAATATGATTCCCTAGGATACCACAATCCTAGATCAGCTGTACCCTTAAGGTACTTGAGAATTCTTTTCACAGCTAATAAGTGAGGTTCTCTTGGATCAGCCTGAAATCTTGCACAAAGACAGGTAGCATACATGATATCAGGTCTACTTGCAGTTAGATAGAGTAAGGAGCCAATCATACCTCTGTAGTTAGTAATATCTACTGATTTACCAGTATCCTTATCTAATTGGTTGCAGTGGCCATGAGAGTGGATGCAGTTGAACAATCTTGCATTCCAAATTTCTTCAGTAAATTTCTGATATACTTGGATTGACAGATAAAAGTGCATTCTGCAGTTTGCTTGACTTGAAGGCCTAGAAAATACCTGAGTTCTCCCATCATACTCATTTGATATCTTGACTGCATTAGCTTTGCAAACTTCTCACACAGTTTGGAATTAGTAGAACCAAATATGATATCATCAACATATATCTGTACCAAAAGTAAGTCCTTTCCATGGTTGAGGTAGAATAAAGTCTTGTCAATTGTGCCTCTATGAAATCCACTTTGTAGAAGGAATTGAGCTAAATTCTCATACCATGCTCTTGGAGCTTGCTTAAGGCCATAAAGTGCTTTGTCAAGCCTGTAGACATGATTGGGAAATTTAGGATCTACAAAGCGTGGAGGTTGTTCAATCATATACCTTTTCTTCCAATTCTCCATTGAGAAAAGCACTTTTTACATCCATTTGAAAGACTTTAAACTTCTTGTGAGCAACATAAGCCAAAAAGATCCTTATGGCTTCTAATCTAGCAACTGGTGCAAATGTTTCATCATAATCAATACCCTCATGTTGAGAGTAGCCTTTAGCAACCATTCTTGCTTTATTCCTTGTAATTAGTTTTGTTTCTGAACACCCATTTTGTACCAACAACTGATCTGTTCTTTGGTCTTGGCACTAGGGTCCAGACTTTATTTCTTTCAAATTCATTTAACTCTTCCTGTATTGCTTGCACCCAATCAGCATCTAGAAGAGCTTCTTCCACTTTCTTTGGTTCAGTCTGAGATAGAAAAGAATGATAGAGACATTCATTTGAAGTTGCAGTTCTAGTTCTGACACCTGCTTTAGGATCTCTAATGATTAAATCAGGTGTATATGCTTTGGTCCACTTCCTTGCAGATTGAAGTTGATCTCTAGAACTGGATCCTCCCCCATGATCCATGCTGTCTCCGTTAGCATTTTCTGATGCTCCACCTGTAGTTATGCTCTCTGAGACTTCAGAATTTGAATTTGATTTTTCAGGAGTTGAAGAATCAGAGCTTCCAAAATTATCAGAATTTGGCTCATCAGAACTAGATGAATCTGAACTTGAAGAGCCAGTGACAGGTTCTGATGCTTCTCGAGAGTCTTGAGATGTGGTAGGTTCTTCAGCTTGCCCCCTTGGACAGGTGTATTTTCCTTTGGAGTTATTACCACAGTTTCAACGACATCAGAACTTAATCCATCAGAACTTACAGGATCAGGATTTAAGTCATCAGAATTTCCAGAATCAGAATTCAAATCTTCATTCTCAAATCTCAGATGATCATGATCATCAAAATCTTCAAGTCCGGTAATCTTCTTATCATCAAAAGAGACATTGATAGATTCCATGACAACTCTTGCTCTTAAATTGTAGACTCTGAAGGCTTTTGTGGAAAGTGGATATTCAACAAAGATTCCTTCATCAGCTTTTAGATCAAATTTTGACAGCTGTTCAGGATGAGTCTTAAGAACAAAACATTTGCAACCAAATACATGAAAGTTTTTCAGATTTGGCTTGTTTTTGTTCACCATCTCATATGGTATTTTTCCATGCTTGTTTATGAGTGTAGCATTTTGTGTCAAACAAGCAGTCTGCACAGCTTCAGCCCAAAAATAGGTTGGCAGCTTTGCTTCATCAAGCATAGTTCGTGCAGCTTCAATCAGAGTCCTGTTCTTTCTTTCTACAACTCCATTTTGCTGTGGAGTTCCAGGTGCAGAAAATTCCTGTTTGATTCCATGATCTTTGCAGAACTCTTCCATGATTGAATTCTTGAACTCAGTGCCATTATCACTCCTTATTATTTTAACAGAATCTTTGATCAATTTATCCAGCTGTTTGACATGATCAGTTAGAGTAAATGCAGTTTCATTCTTCTTCGCCAAGAAATACACCCAAGTGTACCTTGTGAACTCATCCACTATAACAATAGCATATTTCTTCTTTGCAATAGACATGACATTGACTGGACCAAATAGATCAACATGCAGTAGGTGATAAGGCTCAAGAATTGATGACTCAGTTTTTCTCTTAAAAGAAGAGTTTCTTTATTTTGCCTTCTGACATGAATCACAAAGGCCATCAGGAGCAAATACTGTTTTTGGCAGTCCTCTCACAAGGTCTTTCTTTACAAGCTCATTTATATTATTGAAATTTAAATCAGAGAGTTTCTTGTGCCAATTCCAGCTTTCTTCAATTGATGCTTTACTCAACAGACAGATTGCAGAACCATCAGTACTTGTTGAAAGTCTGGCTTCATAAATGTTACCATGCCTGTAACCTTTCAGAACCACTTTTCCTGTTGAATTACTTGTAACTTCACAGTGTTCTTCAAAGAAATCCACATAATAACCTCTTTCACAGATTTGACTTATAGTCAACAGATTGTGTTTAAGTCCTGAGACAAGAGCTACTATTTCAATGATGACATTCCCAAGATTGATCTTGCCATATCATAGAGTTTTTCCAATGTTGTCATCTCCATAAGAAACTTCTGGGCCAGCTTTCTCCACAAATTCTGATAGCAGGGCTTTATTTCCAGTCATATATCCTGAACATCCACTGTCCAGAACTAGGATGTTCTTCCTATTGCCCGGCAATCACAAAGACCACTAATGATTAGTTTTAAGGACCCAGACTTGCTTGGATCCTTTGGCCTTTTTAAGTTTGTTAACATTTGCAGCGGATTAAACATCTGAGTTTATGCTAACATTTTTCTTATCAGTATTAATAGTATCAGACTTTGCATCATACTTTACACTAGATAGAATTAAAGCAACTTTTTTCAAAGAAGGTTTTATCTGATAATAATCATAGTACAAACTATGATATTCCTTACAAGTATAAATGGAATGCCATGTACTATCACAATGAAAATAAGGATTTTGTAGCTTAAACCTAACAGACTTACTCTTAACTCCTGACTTAGAAGGTAAGGAGTTTATATTCTTATTCTTCTTGCAAAAAAAAGCCAGATGGTTAGAGTTTCCATAGTTATAGCATTTCTTTCTAGGAGCATTAGGAACGGGCATATAATTGTTGCTTTTATTCACTCCTTCCTTTCCATTCCTATTTTTCCTAGCTGCCTTTACCTTGTTTACACTGGTAATCTCTTGCAGCTTATGTTTAAGCTGCTTCTTTGTCATTAATCCTATGTTAACTTCAGTTGGTTTATCCTGTTCTAATTTGTCAGAAGTTGACTCTGCTATCACTTCTGTCTCAATATCTTTCATCTTTTCAGAATCAGACTTTACAGTTTTAGCTATAAATTTAACAGGATTTTCTTTGGCTTAGTAGTCTGTTTAACAATAATTGGCTTAACTTGTCAGTTCCTTTTTCACTATTCTCATCTCCATAACCTAAGCCCTCTTTCCAGTTCCCGCTACTTAGTATATTCTGAGTTGTTCTTCCAGAGTTAGTCCAAGTCCTGATAATCTCTCTCTCCTTTTCTAACTCAGTTTTTAGAGATTTATTAATTTTTAGCACTTCATCTCTAACATAGAAAGCATCATCTCTATCCTTCTGAGTTTGATGGAACATAACTAACTCTTTTTCTAAATAATCATTCCTCTGTTTAAAAGCAAGATTTTCAGAAGTTAATCTTTCACATGTTAAAGTTTGATCTCTATAGCTAATAAACATGGTTTTAAGTTATAATCTCAACTCAGTAATATCATCAGTATGAAAGGCATAAGTTGTTTGAGGTACCTTTAACTCAGCAACATCAGAACTGCTATCAGCATTTACCATCAAGGCATAGTTCTCCTCATCTTCAGAATCTGAAGTGTCTGTCCAGCTTTTCTTCTTTGTGACAAGAGCCTTGCCTTTGTCAATCTTTCCTTTCTTGCAGTCAGGAGATATGTGGCCTTTCTCACCACAGTTGTAGTATTTGACATTTGAGTAATCTTGTAACGTCTGAAAAATATTATGTAATTATTTTTATCAATAAATAATTATTATGTGGTTATTATGTGAATTTTGGTAAATTATTTGATAATTGATATTAATATTGGGATGTTTATTTCTGATAAAAATTTAGATATTTTAATTTTTAATTATCCAGAATTAAATATAAATAATTTTGGTATTTTCCTGGTAATTTTTGGATCATTATGTGATTTTATACGAATTTATAGAATTGTTAATGATTATTTTTACGTAATTGTAAAATTATTTTTAGAATCAGAAATCGTCCCACTTCAACCGTTTTTGTGTTTTTACAACCCGAAACTCTTCCGAAAACTCCTTCCTAACCCAATCTGATAATTCTGAACACTTTTCGTGTTTTGACTTTTTCGATCCGGGGTACGGTTTGATCCGTACGAGTCCCGGTGTGAAATTTTCGATACGTAAATCATTTTATATATCGATAAGAATCCATATTCTCAAAAGGTGAGATATTATTACCTTATTTTTGTATAAAGTGTTTTATAAGAGTCTCTGTTTTGATAATTATCCAATTCTGGTATTTAAATCGTATCGTCTTTTTAGTTACGTAGCGGTTAAGTAACCTGTTTTCGGATCTGATATATAAATGTAATTATTGAATTATTAAATAAATAAAATATGTGATGATTCCATCAGCTATGTTTTGCTGTATTATTAATTGTTTGTGATTTGTTGAATGCGAAGAATAATTTTATCATTTATCATCAAGCTGTATGAATTTAATTCATTTTTTTAAAAGTAATTTTATTGAATATTTATTCTTATAAATTCTAAAATTAGTTTTGTTGTTTTATAATTTTATTTACTATTTTTAGGGGTTTATCAAATTTAGAAAGCAATATTTTATTAATTATTTAATTTTAAATGATTTTCTGACTTCATTAAATTGTAAAATCAGTATTTATTTCTAGAGTGCTTCGAAAATCATAAAAAATTATTAAGTTTGGATTGTTCCGAGAATTTTAAAATTATTTTGGAAATTTTCGAGATTAAAACCAACCGCGCGTTGTTTTGCTTATTTGTTAAAAGTAGGTATGAGTTGTGTCTCAAAAGTTATTTTAAAATTATGAAAAACTTATTTTAATAACCCTGAATTAATTACGCTAGTGTAAAAATATTTTTTTGGAAATTTACGAGGTAATTATTACCCATAATTATTCGATGGATTTGTAAATTCGGTGCAAATTCAGATTTTTTTGGGATAGATAATCAGATAAACATGATTGATATTATCCTAAAAACAATCTAATTGTCCCAATCTCTCACCCCTTTCCTTTGTCACCTCTGCCGTCTCTCTCTCAGATTATCTCTCTCGTTCTCTCATATCTCTCTGGACTTTTTCTCTCTAATTCTCTCTGTCATCTCTCCCTCTTTCTCTTAACATCAATCTCTCCCGCCCCTCTTTTCTTTGCTTCTTTCTCTTCCGGTTTTCACCTGTTCCACCTGTGCTCTCGCCGCCATGCGATTCTGGTGAGCCGCCGCCTTGTTTTCCGATCTGCCTTATTTCAGTCGTGTGTATATGCTATATGTTGTATATATGTGCGTATATATGTGTGTTGTGTTTGTTTTATTTTACCGCCGCCCCTCACCGTTTTCCGGTGAGGATGGTGGCGCATGCGTGTGTGATTCGCGTGTGTGTGTGTGTGCGTGTGAGTCAGGTGTGTGTGTTGGGTGCGTGTGTGCATGCGTCAACTGTGTGTGGTGTGTGTGGTGGTGCGTGAGGCGCGTGAAGGGGTGTGTGTTGTACTGCGTGTTCTGCCTCTATGTTCCAGTCGTGTATGTTGTTCCTGTTGAATGCAATTGTTATCAGTTGGGCTCGAATTAATTGGGATTTTTGGATTTTTATAGGAAGGGAAAAATAATAAATAAAATAATTGACTGATGTTTTGTGAAATAAATTTATTCGTACCGGAATAATTATTGAATAATCAGGGAAATTCGCGTAGGATATCCGATAAACGGAGACCCGCGAATTTTACCGCCGTCAACAATGAGCCTCGGCGAGCCGACGGTGGACAATGATGATTTTAATCTGAGTCCTAAATTATAAATAAATAAAAATTAACATTAATTGTGAAATAAATTTCAAAATGAAAAATGAATAATAATAAATAATTGTAAATAATAAAAATGTATCGGTGGTTGGGACTTTCGAATTTGAAATTGGATTGGTTGTTGTGTTGAGAATTTGATGTCGAATTGTTCGACGGGCAGGCCGGTAAACAAAGGAGATGCTGCCCGATTTTCGGGAAATTAATTCTGAAAATATGAGAAAGAAATCTGTAATTATCGGAGACGTCGAACAAGGATATATAATTAAATTTTACGAAACTTACTTATGTGACGTGACAAGATGTTTTGTGAATAATCGATTACCCTATTTTCAAAACAACAAATATACGTGTGTTCAGAAAAAAATATCAAACCGAGCTCTGAAGATGTGAACCCTAATTGTTATGTGTATTTTAATAATACATATAAATATAAGTTGGGTTATAAAATCGCGTGGGTAGAAGTGATAGTGGTTATAAGTTGAGCTTAAGCGATTATCTGAATTAGGGTATTTTAACCCTATAGGTCATAGTCAGAAGACCCGAGATTTGACGTTGGACTAGGAACGATCTAGTGATTAGTCGACGAGATAAACGAAGTTTCAAGCGAAGGACCTGTGTGTGGAAATCGTTGCTAAAATAGGATCTTGGTCTGATGATAAAGCCAAATGTTCAAGGCAATCCAAAAGCCAACCGATAATAGTGGTTAAAGCTTATTGAGGCAAGTACTCTGGATTTTTCTTTTAAATACTGCAAGTATTCCTGAACTTTCTTTTAAATACTGCAAGTATTCACTGCAAATATTTATTCGCTCATATTCTAAGTTCAGAATAGTTAATTATTTTATATTTCGCTGCAGTTACTCTTATTATGCTAGTTCTTTTCATTATTGTTCCTATATTATCGATTGCTCTCTTGAGCAAATACCCATTCATTCGGGTTATTTGTGAACCCTGATTTGGGATGTTTTGAAATCAAAATGATTTGACATCAAAATAATCCATGGGTTGGATAATGATGATGTTTTGGGGATTAAGTGTGTCTTAATCCTGAGGACCGGGATATGACTGGTGCCTCGAAATGGGCCGTAGTGCCTAGGTACCTGAATGGACCTATACAGTTGGGTATAGATCCGCACTGTATCCTGACTAATCAGTAGGGTATACTGCATATGTTGGTTTTAGTGTCCAGTCTAATTTGTTATTGATCTCCATTAACGGCATTCTCTTTCGAAAGGTTTTATGATTCCAAAACCGGACAAAACCCGGATTCAGGAGATGAATTGGGGCATCGCTTGTCATTTTTGGATTTTACTTAAAGGCTGGTGACAATGAACATTTATTTGCTCAACTCACTCAAATAAATAGAAGTGTTTAAAATTGTTTTAAGATTTTGTCCGAAAGTTTTTCCTTTGATATTAATGTTTGAAACTCATAATTATATACTTGCTGGGCATTTTTAGCTCACTCTTGCTTTCTAAATTCTTATTTCTTTCAGAAATAGATAAGGATAAAAGTGAATAGCTTGATAGATAGCAGAAGTTAGAGAAATTTTCGCTGCGAAAGGTTGGAGATGTTAGAAGAATATGACAAGAGCATTTGTTTAAAGGTATTTACACTTGTATTGTAGTTATTATAAATCGTAGAAGGTTAGATTCTTATTTCATACCATAACCTGTAAACGATCCGGATTCAAGGGGTTAATTGAATATTCTTTTATTTTATATAAAGATTATTTTGTGACACCAATTTTTGACCCCGGATTTCGGGTGTTACAAGTTGGCATCAGATGTGCAGGTTATTGGTCACTGAAATAAGAATAGGTGAGAGTAAGATAGGAATGATAAGTCGTACAGGATAGGAAAAAGAAAAACAAACCCTAGGCATACTCAGGTTAAGTTGAGTTGAGTGTGAATTAGGGTTAACAGATCCGATCTGGAGTTGGTAAAATAGGATTGCTGAGAAAGTGTAAGGCGAATGTCGCAACGTTATAGGTATATTGAATTCTTAGATTCTACACTAATGAAGGATCGACAGATCGACGGAGATTGGGTATGTTACCCAACTATTCATGCGGTTTTGAGAAAAATGTGATTGATTCTTGTGAGAACTTGTGAAAGGAATGCTAGGTGAATTTTGGTATGATCTAACTTAGAATTAGGTAGTAGGACGAGCTTCACACCGGAGGTAACCAGTTGATGGAAGCCGATGAAGAACCAACGTTGCACGTTTCGAAGGCACCACCGTTGTGAGAAGAATCTTATCACTTATTGGGAGCTGTGCGAGGAATGATATCTACCTTCCTAGATATAGGTAAGACTAGCAAGAAGGTGCGACCCTAGCTACAGATAGAATGTCGAATCGCATGCGTGATTGTAAGAATAACGTCAAGACGATGACAAGAATGTC